>NW_016164757.1:6052-30107 GCF_001687245.7 Rhagoletis zephyria | reverse complement strand
TTAAGCGCCGACATTTAAGACAAACTGGTTTTTAAGTCTTACTCCGCCCACAGCTTTTAAATTTTACTTTTCAATTTTTTGTTTGTTCTGCTTACTTTTATCGCCACTTTCAAGATTTTGTTCCACACTCAGACAAATTTAAGTACTGCATGTGTGTACTAAATATATGTACATATGTACGTGTAGTCAATAGTAAAGATGCTGCTGTTGTTCTTGTTGTTTTAAGTATCTGCTAAAGTGTGGACAAAGAAGTTTGTGTTTCGTAGTTTATTATCTGACGCTGAGGTCAACTTTCCCTTTTTTGTTGATAAGTATTTATGTAAATACCTTTGGAGCGAAGATATGAATTTATGAGAAACAAGTATTAACATAAAATGTCGGCCTTTTTCGAAAAACGTCCATCAATATGTTTATATGTGCGGAAATCCAATCTTCCATTTTCAGCCAGCTAACTAAGTAATATAGTTGAAGACTTGAATTATGCCTGAGTCGATAAAGTCTATGTATTGTCCGCTACGCATTTGGTATTCACAATCATAAATGTTACAATTTTTCCGGTATGTAACATCACGGCGTCTTTAAGACAATTGCAAAGAGGTCAATAAACAATATCCGTTGTTGCTTAGTCTACATAAATGGTTGGAAAACAATTTGAAACAAGGCATGTTGAAACTCATTACCATTTGGTTGAAGTAAAGAATTAGGAATTCTTCTAAGATTTTTTCAAAGTGTGAAGTAATGCTGCAATTCGTTGGTGGAAGCTGCCACACCAAATTAAGAGGTGAGTAATTTTCAATATACATACATATATTACTAACGCGAGGATTAAGTTATAGAGAAAATGTGCAGACCCTTGTCAATGTCTTCAGATAGGGGATATTCGACCTGACCCTACTTTCTTTCACACTGGTAACTCGCATTACGAATTAAAGCGGTGGTGCGTGACTGGTAGGTAGCAAATTGTCTACGATATCAACGGTAACCATATACCGGCTCAATGATATATCCTACCGATGATAGAAGCTCTTTAATTCTTAGCTAATGCCCTAATCTATTATTATTATTAACGCCCTAGGCAGGTTTTCAAGTTTAAGGGTGAGTCCCAGCAACCCTGCGTCTTCAATTCGCAAAGCTCTGACCCCATCTGATAGTTCCTGCAAAGCCTATACCAATAATAGGCTCTGTCCTTTTTAGTTCAGCAGTTTCGCATATCATGAATGACCTAAATTTAGATGCATGCCTGCGAGGAGCTTTACTTGCATTATATGTTTGAGGGCAAGATCCAGCTGCAAGGAAATTTTCGATTGAGTAGTTCGGTATTGTTACACTGTCTTCAGCAAGCTGCTGGATAACTGTCACCATCGTTGGTGACTAGCTCCCATTTATGCTAGTTGCGTGGCGGGAGGCTTTATTCTGAGGGCTTGGAAAGTGGTGTTGATACCAAAAGATAGTACGAGATTTTTCTTTGTTGTTTTTCTAAAATCTCCAGTGATCCCAGATTCTAGAGATTGTTATGAGCATCTTTTACCGCGGTAATCTCCAATCTTCAGGATTGCTCTTGGATCGATACCGATTTACTTGGATTTATCTACCGTATAACTTTGTTACAGAACAATGTAGTAAAGTAGGTCAGCTGCCTGCTGGAGGACCACGATCCTCCCCTCCCATCTAACACTGCACGCCATGCACGGTATATCTCTGGGAATCCACAGAGTTTACTTTGGCCTGTTTTTGGGTACGGCCTCTTGGAGAGTATCGTGGTGGTTGTGGTTTAACAACCGAATGCGGGCAGAGTTGACATTTGTTGGCTCTATGTGGAGTTGCATTGCAACCGGGTGCCGGACTCATAGCACGGCAGAGGTTTAGATAGGCCTCGAGCCCTACCAAGGGGGGAAGTTAGTCCATTCCGCACTACCAATTGGTACTGAGATGCTTGCATTTCGGGCGCTGATTTTCGCTTTGATTTCATCCGCTGTGCTTTTGAGCGCCATGGAGTAAGGTCGGTTTTCATGGCACAAATACACTCGGAGGTTTGCCATTGCCTGCCGAGGGACGACCACTGTTAAGAAAAAACCTTTGTTCTATATTTTTTGCGATGTTGCTTTGACCAGGGTTTGAACCCAGGTGCTGCAGAGTGGAAGCGCGCACTGCTTACCACTACACCACAGCGGCAGGTACCCACGGAAAATATCAGCACATGTTCTCCTTCGGTTGTATCAGACATATACGAATACGGGACTATGGTGGCATTGCTGGAAACTGCTTGGTGGATAAGTTTACTACAAGAAGTACCCTCTAAGCAGCATCGCCGATCTAGTAGATGGTGCCCTTGACTATACATATATAGCTCAGCAAGCGCTATCTGAAATGTAAAACATGCTTACCAGCAAGACATTTCGAGCCACAGAAGGTCGAGTGACCTAGATCGTTATGTGAGTTTTAATAGGACATTGGGCCTTATGCATAAAAAGTGAGATTAAGCTCAGACTCAATTTTTGCACTGAAAGGGTGAGCTCAAGCTCAAGAATTTGTACTGAAAATCGAGTCGGAGCTTAAGCTCACTTTTTATGCATGAGGCCCACTGTCTAATTGAGATACATGCGGTGAGTCTGAATATCATACCTAATTTCCACCAAAAAATATTATCATACTCACCATTTATTGCAGTAACATTTATCTGGCATACAATTTTTACAAACTGAAATGTAGAAGACATTCTTATCAAATTTATTTCTACTAAATTTACCACATTAATTTCCATTGCATATGTTACCATTTGCATAGATGTGTAATTAACCGCAAAGTAAATCGTAAAATGTAATTGACAACTAACACTTGTAACGGGATTAAATGTTAATTCCCAGCTACGGGTATACGACTATTGAAGCGCGAACACAAACCGCTCGTTTTGTGTGAACATGTGTATTTAGATACTGCTCGGTACAAAGCAGCATATGGCTTTCGGGATGTTGTATTTAAGCAGCTTTGGCTACGTATTTGGTATATTTACAGCTTGTAAAGGTAAATGGAGGAGTTAGTGAGTTTGTTAATGTGAGTGTCGCACTATTAACGGCTTACAGGCGTAATGAAATTCGTTGGAATGAATACGTAGTCTGAAATGTGCACTAAAGAGCATTAAAGTTAGTAATGAAGAAATAACTGTAATTTCAAGTTAACGTTATTTATTTACTTTTCCATTTTAAGAAAACTATCATGCAATCAGCAGCTAATTCTGAGCATGAAAAAGATTTAAGACAGAGGCCAGAAAAAAAAGGTTCGCCAGATCCTCGAAAATATTATTTCTCCATCAATCGGTCACAAAAAGTAAATTATGTACATGGTGAAAGCTATTCTTAGTTCGCTTGGACATCCGCTAAAGCTTTATTTATAAAACTTATACTTTCTCTTTGAAATATGCTGTCTATAGTTATGTTTAATTTGTGTAAACTGCCTGTTAATGCATTTTTCACCGCCTACCCTCGATTTGATATGCATCAGCAATATATACCATACATACATATGCACATATCCCCCACTCCATATTTAGTATTAATCTCAATAAATCAGCACTCTCTCGTGCTAAATTGCTCGTAAGACGCCACATCAATAAAAAGTAAAAGACAAAATGAAGGTAAAAGAATTGAGACAGCCAACTCAAAGCACACAGAAGGCCAAAAAACCAACAAAGCAAATAATTGTAAAAAATGAAAGATCGAAAACACAAAATATTCAATTGAAAAACAAAGAACATTGACAAAGCGAAGGTACATAAGTAAAATCTATTGGGGCAAATAACAGTGGAAAACAGGAAAAACAATAAATGTGTGCGCAGCAGCGTAAAATGTGAATTGGTCCATTGTCGAAAAAAGTATTGTGGAAAATAAAAACGAGGAGAAGAAGTATCGGAAACAAACTTGCAATACGATAAAATCTCAAATCTAATGGATGAGTATTTTTTATGCACAAATGTGTGTGAGTGTGGAAGTGAAAGTATGCGAATGCGAGTTTCCGTTGTGCAGGGGTGACTTGAAAGTTGCCATATTCCCATATAGTACATTCATACATACATACATAGGTACATATATGACAGCAGCACAGTGGAGCGCCAAAAGTCAATGGAAATCAATTCACTTCAGTATTTGATTGTGATTTATAGCTAAATTTATCCAGGTACACCGAACTGCAAGTAGTAATTGAATGAAAGAAGCAATGGAATTTGGAAGTTGCAAATTTAGAGTGCCTGTGAAATTGTGAGTAACGTTAGCTATTTTAGAAAAACAAAAAACTCTTTTTGGGTATTTTTCCGACTTTGCCTTGTTATGACTTGCTTGAGTACCTGTGTATCAAACGAATATTTAGTTGTGTTTAAGTTTCGTGCGTGCATTTCTCAAGCGGAAGAAATTCTCCTAGAAGAATCAAGTTCTGGTATCACCAGCTAAGAATTAACTTCAAAGAGAGATATAAAGATACAAAATCTGGAGTCTTTTAGTAGGTTCACTTTAAAAGAAATTTGTGGACGCTGCTCGGTCCAAGCATTGAACTGGGGTCCTGTAGAGAATTTTTTGGGTGCGCTAGTTTCTTCTTGCACTTAAAATAATACTCATTTCATTAAAGAGTTCACTGCGTAAACTTCGTCCAAAGCTAAAACCCATCCCGGCTTGAAGTGTCACAAAAGCCTGTTGCAAGGTGTATATCTTTTGGACCTATATATTCCAGTGTTACCATTTTCGCGCCTTTTCGTGAAATTGCTGGTAGGATAACTCCACGTCAATTTTTCTGTACTTTGGTATATTCAGATTCGGACAATCTGCAAGGTTTCTTTTCATTAATAAAATGTATATTTTATATTTATTAAAATCATTTAATGAAAAATGTGCTTAGACCTACCCCGTTCGGCGGCCGGTGTCGGCAAAACGGACTAGATGCAATAGCAAGCTTTCCTGTTTGTCTCGGAAACTATTCCTACCATTTTCCAAGGAGAAATAAATATAGCAGCACGCATCCTGGCCCATTGCGATTCAGTCTGACAACTGCATGGCCAGGAAGTAGCTATACCGACAGTATCTGCTTACACTAAAAGATTAAAAACAAATTCTTTGAAAAGAAAGCAGCGGAAATTCTCAGAGCACAACTCGAACCTAATACTTCCTGAACGCATTCTTTTAAGATTTATGGTATTGAAAGAATCGCACACTGTTAAATGTTAAATACAAGGTCTCTTTCACCGATGAAGGGCCTTTTTGGGCTTAGAAACCACTGCCCACTTGGATTTACCACGATGAAACTAAATAAGGTGTCGAAATTCACAGTCGAAAGTAATCTCTGGCTTTAGCTTAGCAGGCATACTTCGCAGTTATATCACAATGGGCTAATGCTTATGCTTCCAAAGGGGCATACCACCGAATCCTAACTCCAACCTAACTTATGCTATATACATATAAACAGAGCTTCATGTTAAATATTAGTAACACCTCGAAATTTTGCCCTACGAAACCTAACGAAACCGAACGTTGTTAAGCAACTGAACTTAATCCAATGATAAGTTCTGGTGCAACTTTTAGTTAAAAAATTACAAAAAGCGCACAAAAAAATACTTTTTCCCAGAGTCATTCTCAACCAATTTTACCGTCCCTCTGCTATACCCAACTTTTTCTTCGCATTCTTTTGTGTAAAAATATTTGTTCATACAGTTTGCGGTTAGCAAGTATGTACGCCCACAAAAATTGTGAAATAATGAAATAACTGATTGCTGGCGAATTATAACAAGTCGAGTCAAATTTAGCGGAAAATTGACTTTTGGTGCCACTTACCAGTAAATACTTGCTTGTATACTTCCTACCACTTACTACCAACATTGTGTTGTACAAGGCATGTGACTGGTCAAATTCGTTACGAAGAAGGTCATTTGAGAAGTAGAGAAATATGATGTTGTTATTGGCTAAAAGGTAGCAAACAATTTTATTTTTTTACAATTCTTTTGTTACCAACGTTGCTTTGTGGCATTCAAGTAAAACGTTTACATATATGTAAGTGTATAGTTGTGTGATACTTTTTTTTTGCGTTTGTCCATACATACATGCATATATACATACACATGCCTATTCTCTTGAAGGCATATTGTGCCCAAAAGCTGTTTACAGTATGAATTCAAATTAACCCAGTCAACAGTTGCGAACATAATGTACCTACTACTAAATTATTTCGTCGTTTTTTCGTGATTTTCAAAAGGACAAGCTAAAAATTAAAATTAAATATTGCACATACTTGGGGAAATATTGCTGAAATATTCGAAACAAAAAGTGACCAAACTTCCAACGTATTAATTAGTTGGCAGGCCATCTGAGTTTTTGAAAAATTATTAGCTGGTTCGTGACCCTGGCATTAACAAACTGTAAAAAGAAAAACATGAACGGAGCAGAAGTTTATTGGATTTTTATTACCAGGTATATATACTAATACTCTTGTCTTCGTTATGAGCTGAAACCAATGAATCGACTGAAGCAAAATGGGCTCAGTAAAAATCCTTCGGCTGTCTTAAAATCAATCTTGTTCCGCTTTCTATATAAATATTTCTCTAGTCAAATTTCTATTAACCCTTTCAGATTGCCTTACTGTTCTCTAATTCTACAGGGACCTAATTAAAAACTTGCTTAAGTTCCTACAGGACGCTGAAAAGAAACATTTTTTTCAAAGGACAAAATTAAGCCGTCTATCTGATGGGTTTATAAATGTCCAAAAGTTGATCTTAAATTTTTAAATGACCTAAAATGTATTTTTCATTTTCAAGTAACCAAAATTGTATGGCCAATATTTACAAGGCGAAAATTTTTGCTCGAAGCTATAAAAAGACAAAAAAAATGCTTGCCCAGATTTTAAGTAGCCAGAGTTTGAAGTTTAATTTCTAAATGACCACACAATTATAACAGTTTTTTCAAGCACCAAAAATGTATGTCCAGTTTTTAAATGACTAAATTTTTTATGTCAAGTTTTTGAATGACAAAAAATATGTCCACTTTTTATACGAACAAAAATGTATGGCTAGTTAGATTTGTGTAGCTCAAAAATTGTGAGCAGGCTTTAGTTTATGAACAATTGCAGTACAATTTTTTATTTGTAGGCGTTCATAACTATAATCATCAATTTACTTTAGTTTCTTATCTCATGACATATGCATGGTCAGGTTATTTTTATCATTTATATTTAAGTAGTTTTCGAAAACTCTATTGTTTGCTGGGACTTGATATTTTATTTTTTGCTGTTTTCGTTTTGCATTCCCTATCACCAGGTTGTTCTAATCTGTTAGACGAAAATTGAAATGAAATTGAATTGTTTCTAAATGTGAGCCATTGGCTGCCATTTACCTTTAGTTGCCTGCAGACGTTTCATATCGCTGTCCTTTGGCTCAGCTCTGCTCCGTTACTTTGGCTGCTGGTCGTTATTGAAAGAAATATGTAACATTCCAGGAAGCTGCCGGAGCAAAGCACGAATCCTACCGAATCGTAAGTATGTATGCATGCATGTACGTACACAATGATATTTACATGCATAAACAAAAGAGCAGCGATACAAAAACTTCACATATGCGAAGCAAAAAAAGCAAGCAAATCGCCCAAATAAAAAACTTGGGTATATTTCGAATCAAATATGTATCCACAAGTGGCCGAATGTAGCGAACCCGTTGACTACAGCAGCTGACGGCTGCACTTTACTTTTGTTCAAAGCATTTACAGTTGGCTTATGCAATGAGCACAAGTAGTGAGTACAACTATAATAACAACAACAAAACAACTTTTTTTACTGCCAATCGATGCATCTAAACTCAAAAACTGCTGGCCACTAACTATTATATTTAGCAAACCTAACCTACCTATTAGCAACGACCAGGGCAGTCACATGCTTGTGGCGTCTAAAATATCGCTGAAGGTGCTTACCACATGACGCCCGAGCCCAAATATTTTTAGAAGTTCAGGAAGGCAAGCTACAACAACAAAAATAAACTGCAAATTAAACTGCAAAATTTGCGGTAACTGCACTTAAGTGGCTGCCACAACTAACCCGTTCGAGTCGTTTGTTCTTTTGGTTATTTGTTATTGTTTTTTTTTTTATATGTTTAATATTGCTTTTTTTGTTTTTGTTTGGCATGCTCGCATCCCTCTGCATCGATTTTCAATTGAAACCCCGTAACGGAAATGCTAACGGAAACAAAATCGCTACAAAAGTTGAACGGGCGAGTAGCTATAATTAAGCAATGTTGTAACAAAAGGAAAATGAAAAAAAAAAACATTTGCTTGTAAACCAAATGTTTTGGGTGAAAGAGTAGTCAACGGCAGAATATTAAGGTAAAAGGGGGATATACATATCACCAGAACGGGAAAAGGGGTTCTCCTTTCTTTTTCACTTGCCGACAATTTCAAATTTTGACTCATTTTTGAACAAACCAAAGGACGGTTAATCGATTTGCCCAAAAATATTCGCCATTTTTTCTTTGCTCTCCTCAGCATTAAATACACCTTCTTTCGCTCAAGTAGCATAGCATGGCAAGTCCTCACTCCCTTTTGCCCATTGCTCAATTAATGAGCCTCTTGACAGTTTAGTTATGTTTTTGCTTGTTTGTTTTCCACTACTACTCGTCTCCTCTTCTTGAAAACCCCCCCTCCTACTCATCCAGTTTGTCACCTTCTCAATGCTGTTGTTGCTTATGCTGCATGTTGTTGCATTTTCCACCCGTTTTGTTATCGTTCTGGTTCGCGTCCGCGCTCCAGTTTTCGCTGTCTCTGTCGCTGTTGTTGTTCTTGTTACTTTAGTTGCTTGTGAGTTGTACACTTGTTGTTTTTGTGATTTATAGCTTATGCCACACAAAAGTGTCGAACAATTTTTCTCTTCCAGTTACAGCTGCATTTCGTTTTATTCCTTTTCACTGTAACTATTCGTTTATTGTTTTTGTGTTTTTAGGTTAGCGTTTATTTGTCCTTTAACTCAAACTGCCTATCGGTTTTTTGCTTTGAATTAGCATTTCATTCGTGCTAAGAAAGTGAAGTTGTGCTCAATTTTAAGTATAATTTAAGCGATACGATGCCATAAGTGGAGAATTTAAGATTTGGAGCATCTTCGAAAATTGTTATTAAAAAATATAAAATTTAAAAACCTAATTATGAAAATTTTTAAGAAATCACCCGAAGATGGCTTCTAACGGAGCATCGAATTTCGTAATAAAAATAGTTGGGCAGATATATACATCTGTGTGTATCTGAAATATATCGGATGAACTAGCATATGCAGAATGATATATACTAAGTATGAGATTCACATACTAAAAATTACTAGCATAGTTGTAGTTCAACCGAGATTTATATGCTCTAAACCGAATCAGGTAGAAACATACATCTCACCAAGTGACATCAAAACTGCTCGTGAATTGCCTTAGTAAGCTGAACAGTCGTTATCTGACAAACAAAGTTTTGGTGGTGGTGGAATTTGGCATTGGTCTTGGTGAGATTCTGCCCTTGTGAGCCATATTAAAAGGATTAGCTTTTATCAAAGAAAAAAGGGAGAGACTTTCCAAAAGCTCAAACATAAAAGGCGCAGGTCTATTCTTTGATACCAACAACAACAAAACAATTGTCGGTAACAAAATTACCGAAACTTTGATTGCGTTTCTCCACAAAATTGGAATTTTATAATACTGGGTGATTTTTTTGAGGTTAGGATTTTCATGCATTAGTATTTGACAGATCACGTGGGANATCGACAAATTTTGTTCAGCGATGAGGCTCATTTCTGGTTGAATGGCTTCGTAAATAAGCAAAATTGCCGCATTTGGAGTGAAGAGCAACCAGAAGCCGTTCAAGAACTGCCCATGCATCCCGAAAAATGCACTGTTTGGTGTGGTTTGTACGCTGGTGGAATCATTGGACCGTATTTTTTCAAAGATGCTGTTGGACGCAACGTTACGGTGAATGGCGATCGCTATCGTTCGATGCTAACAAACTTTTTGTTGCCAAAAATGGAAGAACTGAACTTGGTTGACATGTGGTTTCAACAAGATGGCGCTACATGCCACACAGCTCGCGATTCTATGGCCATTTTGAGGGAAAACTTCGGAGAACAATTCATCTCAAGAAATGGACCGGTAAGTTGGCCACCAAGATCATGCGATTTGACGCCTTTAGACTATTTTTTGTGGGGCTACGTCAAGTCTAAAGTCTACAGAAATAAGCCAGCAACTATTCCAGCTTTGGAAGACAACATTTCCGAAGAAATTCGGGCTATTCCGGCCGAAATGCTCGAAAAAGTTGCCCAAAATTGGACTTTCCGAATGGACCACCTAAGACGCAGCCGCGGTCAACATTTAAATGAAATTATCTTCAAAAAGTAAATGTCATGGACCAATCTAACGTTTCAAATAAAGAACCGATGAGATTTTGCAAATTTTATGCGTTTTTTTTAAAAAAAAAGTTATCAAGCTCTTAAAAAATCACCCGTTACTTCGTTATATTATTAAAGGTTCGATATGCAGCAGAATTTGGCTTCTCATATGAGTTGTTTAGGTCTGTTGGCATTTTCTAAAGCCTTTAGCGCAGCCTCATTTTCAATGATGCTAAAATATTCTTTCCTATTTAAACGAGACACCGTGTTACGCTTTCACTACCCAACCTTTCTCTTTGGTAAGTATTTAAGCACTATAATATTTAACGAAGAGAAGCCTCAAACATCGGTTCTCGGAAGAAATTTCTTCCATTCAAAAGTGATAAGGGTATACAATACAAAGACGATAACATTAACCAACACCAAGTCCAGGATATTCTAATGGCCTCCGATTTCATTGGTCTAAAATACGGATTCCTTAAGCCATATATCCCGAGTAATTAGTTCTGAATAACTCTAGATAGTTGATTCATATTCTGCGGAAGCTTTATAAAAAACGAAGATGTAGAAGTTGTAATTTCTAACCTCAAGCCTAGTTCCAATTACAAATTGTAAATGCGGTATTACTGGCTCACATCACAGATTCTTTAAAAACTTCATGACTAATTGGAAGTTGATAGAAAGAATCGGCTTCATAGAATCAAACTCTTTTATAAATTTAACATCCCGTATGGGGGTCATGTTTAGCCAAATATTTAATTATTTAGCCAAATGAGACCACTTTACTTCGAAAACATGAAGTCAAAGACTTAGAGATCATCTGTCATAGCAACCTCATCGCACGTGGACTACATTGTTAGCAAAGCATATTCAATGGCAGGGTTTACAAAACGAAAGTTGTAGGATACTTTTTACTCTGAAATATCTATATGTATCGTTCGTCGTAGTATGCTTGAGAAGGTACCTGACATTTAAGTCCCTGGGTACATCCGATGGCGTCGCTAGCGATACTTTCAATGGTATGCTGTGTTACGAGTCAAGAACGAAATTGCTGCGCCTGCATGCACAGTCGGACAGGAGATCTATCCAATCGATAATGTTTGCTTACCTGAGGCACACAATACCAATAAATTCCCGATGTCTTGAAAGCGAATGAACCAACTTCACAATTACGTAGCTGTAAGCTTTTAATTGAGGCTGCATACAGAACCTTCTATGCATATAAAGGGCCAATAGCCAGAATTATAAGGCTTTGCAATTCCCGAGCCTCACTTTTACAAATTTTACTGATAACAAATGTAGTTTCAAACTGAATCTTTTTAGAATTTTTAGTTAATATACTATGGAAATAAATTTAAATTTATGTAAATAATAGTCTGTAAGAATACTAATTACCGTAGACTAAAAAAAAATGAAATAAATAAATTCGAATTATAGTTATGCAAAGTCATATTTAGGACGGCTTTGGGCCCGCTTATGCAAAAGTATACCGATGATAAGTTGGAGAATGAGATATCAGCAAATCACGAAGGATATTGAGATATTCATGTGGCACAACTTTTGCTTCATTATTTACATTATTGCATTTCCAATATTTACACTTTTAGCTGCAGCCCTGATATTCTTTCATACTAAATATAGCACACACGCATGCATATACATATATATTAATATATTTGTAATGAAAATGAGGCCTTCAGCTAATTGCACAATCTTACTTGCCCCTTGGCAACGAAACTTTCGTTGCACTAATCGAACACACCACCCGCAAACCGACGGGGCGTATGAGCAACGCCTTGAAATCTTACCCATCATTGAGGCCACCAGCTATGGATTAGGACACAGTAACTCAAATTCTGCTAAAAACAGTAGGGCGATAATTATCGTGTATTAATATGGACATAATAACATTTACATACATATATCTATCTACGCTTTGGATTGTAGTGTTGAAAGTGAAACACAACTGAAAAAACTGCATATTTTAATAAGTAAAAACATTGCCGTCAGTAACAATTAGTGAAGAAACACTGGCTTGAGTTACCAACAGGGTAGCTGGAAAAAGAGGGAAGTATGTTTGTGTGTGTGTGCACATGCAGCTTAACTGGCGCGTTTATAAAATGTACAACGTTTAAAGGCAACAAAACATTGTCAACTGCAGAGCGAGTGACTTTCTTAACACGCGTCCATACATAGGTATTTATGTGTGTATGTATATATGTACAGAGGCAAAGCGCTTCCGAATGAAGGCGGCTTCGTGGTATCAAACTCCAGTTTGAGCAATTTTCTGGTAGATTATGCACTACCCTTGAGGATTTTTGGTATTTTGATTTTATTTTAAATTGCAATTAAAATGAAATGAAAATGTTGCAAATTGCTGTGAGCGGAGTTGATGAAAACTAAATGTGCCACAGTTGACAAAAATGGAATTAAAATCTGAAGATTGTGAGAATTTGCTGTTAATAGTTAAAGCAATGCTATTTTAAAATTTAGTTAGATTTTTTTTTATTAAGAAACAGTTTATGTTCGACTAATTTATTTTCATTTTAAATTGACTGTTTACTATAACTATTATCCACACAACTGCCTGAAATAAATCAACTTCATCACTTATTCCTTTAAAGATCTCGCTGACACCGACAAATGTAGAAACATTTAATTATGTATTATATATTTAGGGGATTTACAAGATGTTCAACGAGTTTTAAAGTATTAATAGTTTAAACATAAAAAAATTTAATAAATAATTTCTGCTGCAAATTCTGTGTATTTTGGTGCGTATTAATGACATAACTTATTTGGTTTTAAAGGGGTTTTCGCAACTTAAAAATGTAATTTTTTAAAATTCTTCCTTCAGCGCTAAAACTTAAATGGACCTGTAAATTAAAAAAAAAAGTATGAAGTTAAAAAATTGTTAAACCATGTCAATGAGATTAAATGGAAAAGAAATGCTTTTAGTATATATTTCTTCTAGCAAATAAAAGAAAGAGACTTTCCTTTTTAATTAAAAGTTATCATTTATTAATAAAACAATTTCATTTTTATTATAAGATTTAATTATATTCTGTGGAAGCGTTAAAAATGTTAAATATTTCTCAGCCCCGTATAAAAAACGCTTCAAAATAAAAAATTCCCGTAATTTGTGTTATTTAACAGCTAGATATATTTTTTATATTTTATCCATCTTTCGAAATTTTATGACTTCCTGTAAAGGCAATTTTAAAATGCTTAGTTTTAATTTACCTTAAATTTATTTCCAACCTTTAAATCAAAAAAATTAATGTGCAGTTATGAAACTACGAATATTTGAAGTCCAGCTTGCGAGTGACGAAATAATTTTGTCAAATAATTTAATGGCCAAAAATGTATGTACGAATTTTAGTTACAAAAAATATGTAAAATTTTGAAATTGCCATAAATGTTTTTCTAAATGATCCAAAATGTATATATATCCACAAAATTGTGTCTAGGTTTTAAGTGATCGAAAATGTTTATCCAAAACTCTATTCCAGTTATTAAATGACCAAAAAGTGTGCCCAATTTTTAAATGAGCAAAAAATTAATGGCCACATTTTGTACCACAAAAAAATATTTTAGTTTATGTTCATTTCATATTTAGAAGGCAAAAGGTTTCCAAATTTTATTGTTTATGTCGACGGTCCTCTGCAATGACACATCTCAAAATTCAAAAACGCAAAACCCTTTATAATCATAAGTGTATCATATCTCTAATCTGCACCTAGTCGATGCCTAATCCTTTCGACATATTTTAATAATCCTTACTACTTACTTTAGTAAGGATAAGACATGGATTAGACAATTATTAGAGACATAAGACGCTTAACAGAAGCTCTGTCTTTTTTGCAGAGAACCATCGATATATTAAAAACAATGAAAAGTAACGTACAAGTAATTATTACAGCATAACTGATGTAAATTTTTATGTTGGATGCCACATCGTCCCCGCATTTGATATTCAATTTTCCTCCACCAACTCGCTGCTGTCTATTCTGCGCTGCTACTAAACATTTTGTAACCGGTTAATAAAGTGCCTGGCAATTTTCAAAACTTTTTCGCTTTCTGTGTACTATTGTAACAAGTAAATTTTGTTACCCGTTCTTCACAGCTGAATTGCTGAATATTTTAACTGTATTATCAACGTACCTAGAATCGCGGTGACAAGAACTGGTAACATTTATTGGTAATAAGATTTTCCGGTTACAAAATGTTCGGTAGCGTGCAGAATAGACCTGTAAGTATCTCACAGCTATATTTATTTATTACTAGCTGCAGTTATTATTGTGCTACTACGTAAGGCAATGTATGTATGTACATATTTGTGTAAAAATATATCGTATCTGAGCTAAGCTTAGCAGCGCTAAGGCGCCGTTTGTTCTGCTTACTTTTTGCCATGGTTACGTATACGCCATATCGGCTGTTGCTTGAACATACACACATACATACATACATTCGTATTTACATAGTTGGTTTTCCGTAACAGGGTTTGCTAGTCTGCCAGCAATTAATTTCGCTTTTTTTTTATCTGCCTCCTCGCCATTTCTCGGATAAAACACCGAGACCAAGAAAAACGTAATTATAAGTAGGTAAGGGAAGAAGGCGTCTATTCTGTCGCAAAGTCTTAATTTTGTATTCCATCCAACAGTAACTCCTCACTGTAGATGCAACCATAAATATTCGTATGTATATCTATGAATGTACGAGAGTACATAAATACCATTTGAATAAGCCACGACATCTGAGTAGGTCAACCAATAGTGTGCCATAATTAAAGCAACTCCCACCGTGTGCCCAGCCATGTTCAACTAAGTGCGAAAAGTTGCGTTGAAGAAATCTAAAATTCGCTAAAAAGTGTTGTCGTTGGTGTTAGCGAATAATGAGAGAAGATGTAACTAAGGAAACATTTAAACGGCAGCAGTTCATATCTTTTCACAATCCGTGTCCGCCGCATAGATGTACATATGTATGTATATACGCACATTCATATACTTACTTATGCATACATATACATAAGAGGCAATAAGCGTAACTGCTGGCTTCATTTTTTGCTTAGATCAGCTCAGCTCAGCTCGGCTCATCTTGTCTCATCGTCATCTGATTTAACTAAATCAGTTTATGACAGCTGTGTTCTTTCTAATTAAATGAGTTTTAATTTTAAAAGCAAATTATGAATGCAACTCGTAGCTGGCGTTGTGCCCAGCCAGTCGCCTTAAGTGCTGTGACACGCTTTTCACGCTAATTTATCACTAACGCAAATTCACACTTAAGCAGACAGTGCAAAGTATTGAAAATGAAATCTCTTGCAATAATAAATTTTGCTCGCATTTTCTATAGAAATCGTTGAATGGGTAGTCAAACTGATTTTTAGAGCATGCAATTTGGCGAACTCTTGAGCGTATTTAAGTACAGTGACTCAAACAAATCACCACGTGTGGATTTATTTTAAATATTCGTAATGGTTTTCGAGGTAAATTTTTTGTTGGTATTTTTCTATCAAAATACCGTACAGGTTTAAAACAAACCCATATAAATGACAGTCCCAAACCTTATACAAAATTTAGGAAAATTCAACAAATTTTCATAAAAATTTCAAAATTTTGATTCTGAATCTTTAGAACAGTTTTGGGTAATATAATTTTAGTCAAATGATGTGCAAGTTTTAATCAGCTAAAAAATCGGGTTTATTTTTGAGATTTTTTATATTTTTTTTAGACTACTTTTTCGGTTTTTTTAATATAACAAGTGCAATTTGCAAAAACTGGTGTTGATGGTTTTAAATTTTGTTGCTAACGGTTTATGCTTACATGGAAAAAGGGCAAAAATTCGTCACAAAAAAAAATTTCAAAAATCAACGGGATTTTTTAGCCGTTTTAAACTTTCACTTGCTTAGAATTAAATTGTATGTTCTATAAAACTGTAAATGTTCTAAAGATTCACAATGAAAATTTGAAGTTTTGAAGAAAATTTTTTGAGTTTTCCAAAATTTTGTATAAAGTTTGAAACTGTGATTTATATGAAAAATAACAAAAAAAAAGTAAAATAAATCAAAACGTGCTAATTTGTTTAAGTCACTGTATATACATACTACATAGGGGCAGTGCAAGTATAAATCTTGGCGCATTATTAACAAACCTAAGCATATTATTGGAGACACTTTTTTTTTAATGCTTAAGATGTATACATGGAATATCCTTACAATTTTAATATGTTGATTTTGAGAAGAAACATAATCCTGATAATTTCCACTGAAACGGTAAGGCGTTCTACGAGTCTTTGCATCGCAAGCAAAAAATCTCGAAGGAATACATATGTACACGAGCAAATCTCACGAGCTGTTACAATTTTCGATAAAAACGCGATTTCGTGGAAAAAGGAGCACACTTACCTTTGAAAATGCCTTATCTTCAGTTTTGCATAAAAAACAAGATTCCATCGCGAGATTGCATTTTAATGAAAACTTAAAAAAGATATACTAGAAGAGTCAAAATAACAACTCGTGCTCATAAACTGGTTGTGTATGTAACGCATACGCCCCGTAGCACCAAACATATTTAGTCAGAAAACACGTTAATCGCACGCCTTAACTGATGTATTTTTTTCTTTTTTCGAAAAAATATTCACCTTCTTATATGGCAACATTATCAGAGTGTAATATTTTTAAAGCACGAGTACGAAATATGCCTGCGAAGAGTTTGAGAAAAGAACACGAAAACTTGACGGGCTTTCGCAGGGCAGAATAAATGCAATAAATATTTTTTTGAGAAGAGAAAACGCTATTAGAAGTCATATTTTTTAAAAGTAATTAAATATTGGCTTGGAATATTATTTTACTCTATTCTTAACGAATATATATATATATATTAATTTCTTCATGTCATCTTATAATCAATGTGGTTGACCCCATCGATCCAAGTTAGGTTAGTTGTCTGCCAGTTTTACTAAAATTTAATACAACTTCCACACGTTTAGAAAACAGTTTAGAATATTATATTTTCAGTACTGGCGTATGCGGTTGGTTAAAGAGATATGTAAAATGTTTATTGCATGTTTGCGAATGTAAGCGTTCACTTTATTCACGCTACTCGTCTTGCAATTGCAGCCAGTAATAATACATATAATACCAGTGCATACATAAGTGATTACTGACTTCCACAACGAATATGCACATATAAACGTATACATACGTATGTATGTATGTATATTAGACTTCATCACTCCCCATACAGAAAAAATCGGTACTATGTTTCCATTGGAATTATAAAATCTGTTATATTTTAAGGTTTCCACCAAAATATTTCGGAATTTCATAGGATGTTTTCGGAATTTTATTGGAATGGTATTTTCTCACCCATTTTTATTCTTTTGCTAATAAACTCATTCAAAGGATGTGTTGGTATTTGAAAAAATTGGGACGTGATTGAGTTTTTTTGCACAGAAATAAAAACAGTGGGAAACACCTTTCTACTGATACCCCATAAGTCTAAACCGGAATATTTTTGGCCCCAGTTATTCAAGCTTTTCGTAAATCAATCTTTGAAAAAAGTTGAAAAAATCAGCATCAAATATCTTATTATTACGATTCCATTGAAAAGATTTTTAAATATTTTAATGCAGATTTTTTAAGCTTAAACCGTTTTGTCATCTGCGGATATTATTTAAAAAAAGTTCTTTAAGAAACTAAATTCATTCATTAAAAACTTAATTTTTGAAGGTATTTTCAAATCGGTGCAGCTCACGTAAATCTTAATATTTTTCCGAAGTATTTTGGTGGACGTCTCCAAATATAATATATTTTGTAATCCCGGCGGAATTGCCGCAACATTTGTATGGTGATGCAGTCTAATATATATACTTACATACATACGCGCTGTTGCTAAGTGTGTGTGCATAATGTTTGCGTCTTTATTAATAAAGTTCACAAATGCAAAATGAGCACAAGAAATGAATGTATTTCAACGCCAACAAGCCATGTTTTATTTTCGCATACTACGAGCGGCTCAGTTTAATATCTGCGAATAGTTATGCTTGTTTTTTTTCATGTTTTTTTTTTGCAGATGTACTGCATGTTGCTTTGTTGCTACGCCTACAACCAGTGCAAATGTAAAAGATACAACATATCTACGAGTACAACAACCACTTCCACTTGGCGGTTGCTTATTGTTCGTAGTTGGTTGGTGCTGTTGCTCTTGCTGTTTTTCCCATAGCTCTATCTGAGTTAATACTTTGCCATTTTGTATATGAAAATCCATATGCAGTCACACACATACACACACACACACTTTCACGTAGGTGCATGCAGCGCTTTGCGAGGAGTGTTTTTGTGCAAATATATATATGTAGATATTTTCTTGGTATGCATTTCCATGCAGTCGAACGGCACCGCCTTTGCGCGCCTCTGCGCAAAACTGCGCCAGGCAACACCGAGCGCTGCACGTTGCACCACAGAAATTTCGCTGTCGTTGCACATCGCAATGTTGCAGCAATGACAGCCGCATCACAACATTGCGGTTAGTGTCGTCTCCGCTGACTGCCGGCGCCTCAGACGCCCTACCGCGCCCATGCGCACTCATAAATAGTAAGCTATGCCTCCACCTCCGCTTCCGTCTTCATATTTTACTCCGCCAGCATTGCATATCTACGCTGTTGTGTCGCTGTCGCTTGCGTTGTGGTCGCGGCTGTTGCGTCGAGTGCGGCTTTTGTGGGGAAAAATTAAAAATTTCAAGTGGGTTGCAAGTGGTTTCAAGGATTTCATTTTTTTGCTCGCTCCCTCTCGCAATTTTAATCTGCACACAGGAGTAGAAGTACAGAAGTGCGAGAGTATATCAAGCTTCAGCGCCAGCATGAATTATGCACATACATACAATGTTAGCATATTTATGTGTGCGTACATGCAAGTATATTAGTTTGCATTGCATGGAAAAAAATTTGCGGTATGGCGTGTAAACATAATATTTTGAGGCCTATTTAAATGGTTGCTATAAATAGGTAGTCCACGTATTAATGACAAGTAAAGTCATCAAACTTTGTTATCCTTTAAGGTATTTAACAACTAGCTACTCTTGCGCAGTTGCTAAATCAAGTCATTTTTCTTTTCTATTTGATAATTTTTCCTTCTTTTCAGAAATAAATAATTCTTAAAAAAACTTCGACTAAACCTGCTCTGCTCATTCGCAAAAGTAATAAATTTGTTGGTGTTACAACATTCGCTATCGCCATTTTTTAAAGAATAGAAGCCACGCCGAACAGCATGCAACATCTTGTTACATGTCCCTCATACTCCCAGATTTACCTGAATTCACACAGCCGTTAAGACCAAATTGTCTAATTTCACCAAATTTGTCATCAGAAATTCCTGCCTTGGCTAGTGTCACTTTAGGGCATGTTCAGGAGTGCGCCTACGCTAGATTGGAAGAGCAACTTCGAGGGCCCTTGTTGTACTGCACCACCGGGAAACCCTTGCAGTCTACTACTACCACAACACCAGGTAACACCAACACCACAACTCACTCACAACCCATATTGCGATCAGTCTTCCACGGCACACGGATATATTTAGTACAGTTCATCTACAATGGACTTCAGAGCAAGATTGTGGACATAAACGTCTTCAATATATAACGTTTATAAACAAACTGTCACCAGCTGCCCGGCACGATATCACCCTGAAATTGGTGCGCTCCTCAGAGGTGAAAACCGAATCGTGACTTCAATGGGCACCATGATTTTTAGCTTTCTAGCTTGTTGAATGGTCGTAAGGGAATACACTTGGTTGAGCAAATAGATGATTCGACATTCTTCACAATGAACGAAAACTTATAAAATTGTATTTTTTTTTATTTGAATAATAAAACTGTAAAGGAAATCTCAAGTTTTGAAATTACGCAAAAAAGCACCGAAACTCGTGAAATTACTTAAGATTGGGTCGTAGATTACGGATCTGTATGCCGTATTTCCAGATCAGGTAATTTTCCCAAGATATTTTCAGTTTTATGAAAAAAATATTTAAACTTTAACAAGGAAAAAAATAAGAAATCATTAGTAATTTTTTTTTAATTCGTATTAGAGCCTGTTCTTTTGCAAAAAAAAATCTAGCTACTAGCTATGGATAATAAACAAGTTTTGAAACACCGGTATGTACATGGCGTATGGGTAACATTTTCCATGTTAAAGTTTGAATTTTTTTGTTTTCATTCGCATTTCACACATTTCATTCCCTTTTCGTATTGAATTATTTGATTGAACTTATTAAAGTGATTTAACTTTTTTAACAGGTGAGAATACTTCACAGATGGGGTAGCTTATTTTTTTAATCTAGATTATAAACTATTCTCGCGCGAAGTTTGTTGCAAATCTATTCAGTCGTGTTCACGTAATTGAGCCACAAACATCCAACCTCACTCACATACAAACTTTCACATTTATAAGATCAGTAAGAAGTAAGATAATTTCCATATTAACTCCAAAAATGAGGACCAAAACTCCATCAGACACCGATTGTTTGTGCGCTTATATATTTTTTTATTTACGCAAGCAGTTTAACCCATTCTATTTTATTGTTTGCCTTGCTAAGGAATCGCCTTTTCAACTTATCCATCTACTTATTTCTCTTTATAAGTACTTGCTTTGTTTCCAATCTCAATGTTTCTATTGTTTTGTGTGTTCTGTTGCACTTGTTCTCAGAATCGCCTATTGCATATGTAGGCGGCACATATTAACATGTTTATACCTAACTAACTACACACGTCCAACTACTACTACTTATATAAATACATACATATATATACACGTATTCATAACTATACCTACTTTTCCTTACATTGTTTGTGTTGTTGTGGTACAGTGAAAATCATAATAAAGTTGTTGAACTATTTTACATTTCGCATTCATGCGCTCACCCATACACGCACAGAGAAGTAATACATATGTATGTATACATAAGTACACTGCACCCATTTGATATGTAGATTCTCAAAGTGCATTCCTTTTTTGCATTTAATGTGTATTATATCCTCATACATAGCATACATACATAGTTCACGAGCACTTCAACATTGCCGCTGTTCTGCCTGCTCTGTTGCTATTGTTTAAAGCAGCGAATACTGTCAATATGTTGTTGCATAGCACTCAGTAGTATTAAAAAAAAAAAGGTCTACTTTATGCGCTCGTAAAGAGTTTAAATATTTGTGCGCCTTGCGGTATGCAATGGGTAAGCATCTAAACTAGCACAATAAGATGGATACTATGAAAATCAAGAAAGTGGATGTGTTAGTGATCTACGTAAGGCAAATTACCTCAGTTTTTAGACATTATTACTAGGCAATTAGTTTTGCATGTAAACAGAACAAACAATAATGAAGTGAAAGTAAGCTGGGGAGGCATTTTTCGATAAAAGTCTCTACTAAATACATCTGTTACACAAAAGAATTTCAAAAAAAAAAGGGAAGTAAACAAAGTAGGTCTTAATTCGAAGAAAACTTGAGCTGATTGGCATCGATATCTCTGTGTAAATGGAGAAGCAACAATAAATAAAAGCATGTGATTGCTGGCTTCGGTGAAATTCATTTACTTATAAATGGCTTCGAATATTACATGAATTGCGGTTGAGAGCAACAAGTACCTACTGGGTAAGCTATAAGCAAACCTAGAAAGAAAATGTATGGCAGAATATGGAGCACTCTATTAAAATCTTGGGCCACCAATCCAATATGAAGCTGCGATCAAGTATTGGTCTTCGAAAACAAATTTATGTAGGAAAATTCACACATTTGTATTTTATAATCACCTAAACAAAAAAATAACGAACCGAAATAACATATTGATAGTCTGTATACATACATATATATGTATATGTAGAAGAATGAGAAAAAAAAGTTCAACAAGGAAGAAGGAAATGGATACTTGGTTGATATTCTGGCAAATATTTGATTTTATACATCTAGAGTGAGATTGAATAATTCGTGGGAAAGTCAAGAACCAACGCCTTGAAAATAGTTTTGTAAGATAGTAAAACTTTCTTGAAAAACATTTTTTTTTTTTTCAGAACAAAAGTTATTACGACTGTGGAATTGCAAGAAAATTGCACAAGATTTCTATTTGCGAACAAGTGAGATTAACTAGTTAAAACTATTCACAATACACCCATTAATAAATTTTCATATATGTTTTTTATAACAATCTGTCAATTTAGTTGGACGTTAATGGCTTTGACACACATAAAATTGCTAGAAAGAAGCAGACTGCGAGATTGATAGAGGGTAGAGGTTTTTAGTTCCGGCATGGGGCTGTGAGTAAAAATGTGTACATATATATGTATGTGTATATATATCTACAAATGTGTGTTTGTAATTTATAGCTGCTGTATCTAAATCTCAACGGGTAAGGCCACGTAAAGTGTACCACGAAAAATTCGCTAGGTGACGGATTTAAAAAAAAGGTATATCATTGAGGCCGCTGTGGCTGAGTGGGGTTAGTGGTGCATACTACCAGTCCATAGGACTTGTTGTAAAAATATCAATACGCAAATCACAAATCAAAGGAGAAGCTCGGCCATACACTTGACAAAAGTGTAAGCGCCAAGATATTATCATCATTAAGTGGCTGCTAATAAATTAATATATTTTGATTAGAATCAAATACTTTTCTCACAATTTGCGACAATTTTTAAGAAAACTTAGATTACATTTTGGAAGCCAAAGCGTCACTCGCTTTTGTTTCTAGGTCAGTGAAAATTATTTTGAACTTTTAGTATTTTATACTTCTGACCAGTTTTGCATGGTATGAAATTTCAAAAATCAACTCAAATTCAGCCGCCTTTCAACAATCCGCCAGTCATACATCGGTTGCATTAACTCCTCTTTTTCCCATTACGGTTGACTTATCCCTCACAGTTTTGCTCTATATATTTTTGTTTGCGCTGCTGTATTTGTTGTTACTTTTGGAAAAATCAAAAAGTTTCAAACGAGTTCCATCGTAAATCTTTGAGAATAGTTTTGGCCAACCGATAAGGGGGGAACTCATCATGCGCTCCCAACTACTCGCTCTACCCAAAACTCAATCGCATCACTCTCCAATTTACACGAACACGCCAAAAATCCACTTACACATTTGCACGCGTATAGAAGTCACGGCTGAGATTACTTTTGGGTGACAGACCAGCTGTAAGGATATGTGTACCACGAGGGTATGCGTAATATGCATCATTTCTACACTCTCGCTCCCGCACTCTCTTCAGAGCATACCAACATAAACATGTACATACATGCCACACCGTTTGTTGGCGCTACTTTTCGGTAACTATTTTCGGTATGACGAAAGAAAAACTATGAAAAACTACGCCAATGCCGACAACAGTACAGCAATTCGGCAACTGAATGGATTGAAGGAGTCACATATCTACCTCTGTATATATGTATTTATGTTTGTATCCTGATACAGGCGCTCGCATATACAGTAATTCGTCGGTCAAGTGAGTGTGTGCAATTGTTTGTGGCTGCATGTGTGAGTGAGCATCGACAAAAAATCAAAATGCAATTTCACATTTCTAAGCCATAAAGTTCGCATAAAAATTCCATTGGTTTGGTGGATGCCTGACTGGCTGAATGTTTTTTGGTTGCCTCCTCGACTTGATCTTGTTGGTTTTTTGCTTGATTGTTCTTTTGTATTCTTGTTGTAT
>NW_016164757.1:0-3385 GCF_001687245.7 Rhagoletis zephyria | reverse complement strand
ACCGAACACTGATTTTGGTAATAAAATTCAATGATTTGCAAGCGTTGCTCGTTAGTAAGTCTATTCATGATGAAATGTCAAAGCATGCTGAGCATCTTTCTCTTTGACACCATGTCTGAAATCCCACGTGATCTGTCAAATACTAATGCATGAAAATCCTAACCTCAAAAAAATCACCCGTTATTTACTCAGCTCACATCTACGTGTCATGCATGTGTGTTGGAGTGCATTTGTAACATCCCATTTGCTCATCTTGCTTCGCCTTGCTTCCTTCCACGCTTTCCATTTTCTACATTCTATCCACTTTGTGGTCAATTTTTGCGGTCATTTGTACTTTTAATGGCTGTTGGCTTTAGAGGTTCTCGTGCTTTTGTGATTTTCGACATTTAATTGGGGCTTACGTACATGTGGATGAACAATAGTTCGTATGAGAGTACGTGATTTGGCATGCATTTGGAAAGGATATTGAAATTTCTTTTTGAGTATCGTGTATTATCAAGTAGAGATTAAGTTTTGAGTGAAATGGGGAAGTACTATTTTTGAATAGTTAGTTTTGGACATTATCGCAAGCTTTAAGTACGGCCCTGCATCTTCAGAGGTCGGCTATCTTGAAATCTTCTTCTTCTTATTTGGCTTTACAACCGTTTATCGGTGCGGGCCGAAACCACACGGATTTGCGCCAGCTGTACATCCCAAGTGCGGACAGCTCCTTCTGCACTTGTTCCTTCCATTGTGTTCGTGGACGCCCTTACTTTCGCTTTTTACTTACATGTGAGCGGAGTCAAAGAATCTTTTCACCGGAGCGTCGCCATCTTTGCGTGCAACATGTCCAAGCCAGCGCAATCGTGCGCTTAACTATTTCCATGTCGTCCACCTGGATTAGACTTTAGACGAAGCTCTTGCTTTGGGTGGAGTTGGTTTATCTCGCGCAGCACAGTTACTTTCTCACGATTTCCTATGTATACCTATTATACGCTATTTCGGATTTTGAATGGCTCTTTTCACTTGTGTTGCTGTCAAAACGAGTCGAACTAACTTACATCCATGTATTCCGATTCTGCCTTCTCCAATGTCATTGCTTATGATACCCGGGACTTTCCGACCTTTTGCGATCTCAGCCAATCATCGAATCCAGATTGGGCTCGTTTTGGTCCTTTTTAAAGCCATTACTGCAACTTTCCTTTGTGCTCGTTGTATTTATGTTTTATGGAATTATGACTTAACCCTTAAAATTTCGTTCATGAAGTCCTCCTCAACCCCACTGACTGATGGGACGACGATCGAATATGGTTGATGGCTTTAGAGGGTACACTATGATGGGGTTCTAGACTTTATTCTCAAATATATTGAAAAGCACTCCGTCCGCCAGGCTCATCCATCTTAGGTTTGTATGACACCTTAACAGTAGATTTTGTGAAAACAGCAGATAGTGGGTATTGAATATAAGCCCTCGATATTTAAAAACTATTAACATATAAACTTTTTATAAATCAGAAGTATTTTTGCACGGTGCATAGTCGTTTCACTTCAATTTCTTAGTTTCAAGTTAAATTTTAAGGGCGCCTATGCTATCATGATCCTACTGTAATATATTTTGATATACAGATGTATTCGTCTTGGTCTACAAGTAAAAAATTTTACATTTCTCCAACTTGCTTGATAAAAGTAATCTAGTGAAAAAATGTCCGATTAGTACCGTAATTGGTTTCTGATATGCACATAATTGCCACCTTCGTTGCATCCACAAGTACGTTTGGTTTATTTGTATCAGTGTTTCCTTTTTTTTGCAGTTCTTCTTTGAAGCCACAATTCTTGTGTGGTTTTCCTTTTGCTGCATATGCTGGTGTTCGAAACGCCTAAGGCCGACTAGCAACATTGGAAAAAAAAAATTGCCTTATCTTTCCTGCTTGCATGCAAACATTGTAAGTTAAGGCATAGTGGATTTGTGTTATTTGCTGTTCGATGCTTCCGCAAATCGACGTACGTATGTAAAGGTAAATTGGGTCAATGGGGCTACATAATACATATAAGCATAAGGCTTTAAATTGTAATCCAACACAGTTGCGACAAGAGTGAAAATTTGTTCCTATTTAAAAAATTTGGCAGCGATTTGTAAAGAATGTGTGGACCAAAAAGTGAAAGCCCATCGGCAAGCTCGGTAGATTTTTTAAGTATTTTTTTAATGATTTTTAATGTCAATGAAGTAAGTACATATATTTTAATCAATGAATAAATTAAGTAGGAAATTAGTTGAATAAAATATTGATGTTACTTACTTTAAATTTGCCCATTTTATTTTTTTTTATGATTTTAAAAATTTTGTAAAAATTTATAAAATCGGACTTGAGATATTTTCGCAGAGTAACAGATTTCTTTTCTAGAATAAGGGATTAAATAGTACCTTTTAAGACCTGTACAACTTCCGTATCAAACATTTTTTTGTTTTTTTTTTCGACCCGCCCTAGTGCATATCCATTTGTGATTACGTCTAACACAAAATCTTAAATAGTTATTGAATTCACATATCTGAATTCATGCGTACATACTTACATAAGTACACACATAACTCAACTGTTCTGTATTCAGATGGAAGTACAATATTTGTTACTTCAGCAACAGCTTCAACTTTTTTCCACTCATTCGTCCCATACAGGATATTGCATATTTGCACGAACAGACAAAAGCATTCTACAGCTAGGCTAAAAATCAACTTGTATATAGTGTAGATGTGAATTGTGTCGTATGCCGGATTGAATGTGCTTTTGTGATGATGAAATACAGTAGCTGTTGAGCAAAAAAAAAAAACCTTTAGTTTGGGTTGTTTTAAAGCAGTTATCTCTATACTCAAATTTGAAGCGAAACACCAACAACAACATATGTATATGATACTAAGTGCTACACTTGCTCGAATTGGCATAGAATAAGAAAATAATTGACAGCACTCTATTCACGTATTTATACACACTTTAGCTAATACATTTGTGGTATATATGTATATGTATATGTACAATGTACATACATAAATATCTGTGTACAAATGTAATTTTGTCATAACATGTTCTTGTTGTGATCACTCACAAACTCTTAATACATCGCCCATGCTGCAAGTGACAGGACGATGAGCAGCAATTAAAACAGGACCGAGTATATTAGCACAACATTGCATTATTTCAGTGACGTAGGTTTATCCGAAAAATACAGGCTCTAAGAAAGAGACTAAATAGTAAATGAAAATGTAACGAAAGCATTAAGTTGAGAAATACCGATTTTAAGTACTTTACGGGAAATAGCTTTCCAAAGTGTGGCTAAATCATCCGAACATTTTGAAATTTATTAACATTCCGAAATAAGTTTATATCAACAAAACTGGATTATACTGGGTTAT
>NW_016164755.1:12701-30118 GCF_001687245.7 Rhagoletis zephyria | reverse complement strand
TGTGAAATCGTATAAAGCGAATTAAAACTCTCTTTTATTCATTTGAGTTTGGGAGGTACCTTGGACGGAACCCCATATAAGTCGAATTGGATGAAGCGGTGATCAGAGAAGGAATGCTCATCAAGCACCCTCCAGTTCCTGATCATAACCTCCGCATCTTCTGAGACGAGGGTAACATCCAGGACCTCTCTTCTGCTCTTCGTTATTAAGGTAGGCTCGCTACCCCTATTGCTTATAACTAAGTTAGATTTTAGTATGAATTCAAAGAGTGACTCACCCCGTTTGTTGATGTCTCCGCTTCCCCATGTGCTATGGTGTGCATTCGCATCACCTCCTAAAATCAGGGCCCCGTCCCAGCGCTCGACTAACTGTTCAACCGGTAAGGTTGGAACCGGCCTGTCATGTGCCAGATACATCGGGGTAAGCCTTATTTGTCGTCCGTTCGCTTCCAGACTGATGGTGGCGGTGTCCTCGTCACTGAACTGAGGAAGAAACAATATTTTTAGTTTGGTACTTACAAGGATGCAGGCCCTTGGTTTACCTATGGTAGCTCCACTTATCAAAGTGTGCTCTGCCGACTTCAGCCCGCAAATTTTATGCCCTATCACCCAAGGCTCCTGGATGAGGCGATGTCTGCAGCCCCTTTTGAGAGCTGGAGCAGCAGTGCAGCCGACGCTGCTTTGCTGTGGTGGAGATTAATCCAGAGGACGCGAACCATCTTGGCCGCACCTTCCCACCCCCTCCACCACTGTTGAGTTGGCCTCGTCGTCGTCTGACATCAGCTCCTCTTCTGTGTATTGCCGGAAGATATGGTCGACTCCCAGAGAGGATGTAGATGAGGCGTATCCACCAGCCAGGTCGTCCATCGGATTGGCCTGGTTGGATTCCTCGACCACCTCATCCTCGCTATTGTCTTCTTCCGGCTCAACTTCGTTGCCTCTTGCTGCGTTCACGTCGTTCGTGTACACCCTTATCTTTACGGTGTTAAAACCATAATTAATGACGCCCCGGTCTTTTCGAGGAGTAGCAAGGACTCCTTATCTAGCAGAAGGACCGCCTGACGAGTCGCCTTTGTGCTATGCTCTAGTCGCACCACCTTCCAATTGTGAGAGGGTAACTCGGGATTAAAGAGCCCTATAATCTCCATCACTCCCTCAAGTTCGGTCGGTTTGACCGGTATCCATGCCCTTGCTCTAGGCCTGTATGGGATGTCCTTGAAGTCCATAGCCCGTAGCATCGCTCCGGGGTAGACCTCTCCCAGTGTGGACATCACTTTCTTGTACAGGCCCGCAGACCTTTCCTCGTCGCACGCGACGACCTTGACGTTGACTTGGAACCAACCAGCGTCCCGGCATATTGGAGGTGGTCCGGGGTGCTCTCGAAGCACGCTAACGCAGATGTTCGCCAATTCCGCTTTAACTCATTTCCAATGAGCTCTCAATTTCCGTTGTTGTTGTTGTTGTCTTTTGTTTGGTTCGGTTTTTTTGTGTATCGCTCATATTCCCACGAGTCGCGGAGAAAGGGTTCGTCGGCCCCGGGCAGAGATCCGCAGTACCCAGGTTAAGGCCATCGAATGCAACCGGGTGCGGCCTGGTTCCCAGAGGGCTCCGTTAGCGACTGGGCTATTTAGGTGCTCCCAGCCAGGCTGATCCTCAGTACGGTACGCGTAGCGCCTTGATCCAGCCCCTACCTCCAGACCACGACCAAGGACCATTTCCGTATGGCATAGTGATGAAAAGAACACATAAGCACACAGCACTGATCCCTGATCTTAGCTGGACACCCTCCCGACATCGCACGGGATTGCTCTGTTGTGCCCATTTCCAGTCGGCACCCTCGCAGAGGGTTCAGTCCGAGGATTTTTGCCAGCCATTTTATCAATTAAATTGAGTTAAATTTTCGAACAGATAACAACCCTCCTCTAACATATTTTCGGCTGCAAGCCTTCGCAAAAATCTAAAGTTTGATACCCATGTTGAAATAACTCATTTATTTTATCAATTTAACTGAACTAAAATTTTCAAATAGGTGGCAACCCTCCACAAACATATTTCCAACAGTCATATTTCCTAGACTTGTTTAATTTGATACCTATATTTTAATAGATCATTCATTTTACCTTTAAGAGTTGAATTTTCAAACAGGTGGCAACCCTCCACAAACATATTTCCAACAGTCATATTTCCTAGACTTGTTTAATTTGATACCTATATTTTAATAGATCATTCATTTTACCTTTAAGAGTTGAATTTTCAAACAGGTGGCAACCCTCCTCAAACATATTTTCGGCTGTAAGCCTTCTTAAACCCCTTTCGCTTTACACCCACATGGCAATATTTCAGTTACATTATCAACTTAACTGAGTTAAATTTTTCAAATAGGTGGCAACCCTCCTCAAAAGTATTCCACCATATATCTTTCTTAACCCTATTTAATTTTATAACCACATTGCAATATTTCATTTATTTTATCAATTTAACTGAGTTAAAATTTTCAAATAGGTGGCAGCCGTCCTCAAAAATATATCCAGCAGTTATCTTTCTTAAACCTCTTTAATCTGATGCCCGTATTGTAATATTTCATTTATTTTATCAATATAACTGGATTTAAAAATTTTCAAACAGGAGGCAACTCTCCAAATTTTTGTAATATAGGTAAATGATCCTGGTATTATACCGAACAATACAAAAAAAAAATATTCAAATCAGTTCAGCGGTTCTCGGGTCTTGATGAGCGTGACAAACGAACACAACATTTTTATATATATAGATATAGATTTCTAAATCAAGATTTCTTAAATGCCTTTAGTTTGGTACCGATATTGTAACCTTTCATTTATTTTACTAATTTAATTGAGTTAAATTTTCAAACAGTTGGCGACCCTCCACAAAGATATTTTCGGCTGTAAGCCTTCTTACAAAACTAAAGTTTGATACCCAAATTACCGTATTTCATTTATTTTATCAAAACAACTGAGTTTAAATTTTCAAAGATGTGGCAACTTTACCCAAAAATATTTCCAGCAGTTATCTTTCTTAAACCTCTTAAATTTAATATCTATATTGTAATATATCATTTAGTTTATCAATTAAATTGCGCTAAATTTTTTAACAGCTGGCAGTCCTCCTTTAAAATATTTTCGACTGTAAACCTTCTTAAAACTCTTTAGTTTGATACCCACATAGCAATATTTCATTTACCTTATCAATTTAACGGAGTTAAAATTTTAAAATTGGTGGCAACCCTTCTCCAAAATATTTCCAACAGTTATCTTTCTTAGACCTCTTTAATTTGATACCCATATTGTAATATTTCATTTATTTTATCGATGTACTTTGGTTAAATTTTCAAAAATTTGGCAACCCTCTTCAAACATATTTTCGGCTGTAATCCTTCCTAAAACTCTTTACTTTGACACCCACATGGCAATATTTCATTTGTTTTATCAAATTCTCTTTAATTTCATACCCACATTGTAATAATTTGTTTATTTTATCAATATAATTTGGTTTACAATTTTTCAAATAGGTGGCAACCCTCCAATTTTTTGCGATATCGTTGGTTCTGGTATTATAGCGCACAAAACAAAATAAAAATTATTCAAATCGGTTCAGCCGTTCTCGAGTTTTGACGACCGTGACATACGAACACAACATTTTTATATATATGTATAGATGTATAGATATAGATATAGATTACGCGTAAAAACCCTGCTGCTATGTTTTTTTGTACGTACTAAGTGAGCGCAATATTAAAAGCAGCATCCATCCATCTATGACATAGATTCTATGTATATCGCAAAGCTCGAGAACGGCTGAACCGATTTTTTCGAAATTCCGGACACCTGCTGCAGACGTTCAAAGGGAGGTTATAGGCTAACAAATATCTCGATATACAAAAGGGGTGTGGAACCTCCCATACAAACAGAATTTTCGATACTCCATATCTCTGGAAGTGTTCAAGGTAGAGTACTGGAACTTGCTATTGGCGCATAAGAAACCGATCACATACTATTGGAGAAAAATTTGATCTATTTGAAAAGGGGGCGTGGCACCTCCATTTCAAAACCGAATTTTTCTTACTGCATATCTCTGGAAGAGTTCATGGTAAAGTATCGGAAATATGGAATATATGAAATCCATGGCATACTCTTGGTGGAAAATTTGAGGTATTGAAAAAGGGGCGTGGCACTTTCCATACAAACCGAATTTTTCATACAGCATATCTCTTGAAATTAGCAATTTCATTGGAGCAATTAACATTGCTGTTAGCACTTACATACATATATCTATATAATTACGCATAAAAACCCTGCTATGGTTTTTTGTACGTACTAAGTGAGCGCAATATTAAAAGCAGCATCCATCCATCTATGACATAGATTCTACATTATATCTCTGGAAATGTTTATGGGAAAGTACTGGAACTTGGTGTGGAGATATATAAGATCAATCGCATATATGTACTTGCAGAAAAATTGGAGCTATAGGAAAAGAGGGCGTAGTACCTCCCGTACAACCAGAATATTACATACTGCATATTTCTTGAAGCTTTCATGGTAAAATTTTTGATCTTGGTACCAAAATATATGAAAAAAAATCACATACTCATGGAGAAAAATTAGAGTTACTGTATATCTCTGGAAATGTTCACGGTAAAGTACTGGAACTTGGTATAATAATCATGAATAAAAATTCGGACTATTTGAAAAGGGGGCGTAGCACCTCCCATATAAACCAAATTTTTCATAATAAGTATCTCTGGAAGTGTTTATGGTAGAGTACTGGACCTTTATACCGGCGTGGCACCTTTCTATCGAATTTTTCTTATTGCATATTTCTAGAATTGTTCTTCGTAGAGTAATGGAACTTGGTGTGGAGATATATGAAATTAATCGCAGTCATGGAGAAAATATGGAGCTATTGGAAAAGGGGGCGTGACACCTACCATACAAGCCGGATCTCATACTGTATATCTCTGGAAGTGTTCAGTACAGTATTGGAACTTCATTTTCATTTATTTATTTCATTTCAGGGCATGGCAAAGTACAAACGTACTGACTTTTCCTTATCTTTGAATGTGTATATAATTCTTCTGTAGGTATGGTTGTGAGTGAAATCCTAAATAGCTGGAGGGATTTCAACTAAGTTTTGTGTGTGTGTTTGAGTGGGTCTTTGGATAGTTTAATTTCACAATTTAATACGCCAGTTGGCGCTGGAGTTGAGCTATTACTAAAAATCTTTTTATGATCCGATTTGCCGGATATTCAAAACATGTATTGGAAACGGTAAAGGCAGTCCAATTACAAAAAAGACTAAAAATCGACAAGTGAGAAAAGGCGCCGTGAATGTCAGACTAAATCGACCTGTTGCACTTTTGAGTATATCGTACTCTCGTGGGTTACGATAGGCCCAATGGATGTGACTTGCCAATATTGTTATGCATAAAAGCTTCATTCGGACACACCAAGGCTGAGTTGTGCAGTGATAAACCTCAAATCACCACCTGTCGAAATACCTTAAAAGCCAGTTTCATGAAAGCAATTTAATGAAAATTTATTTTTCACTAAAATTGCTTTCGTAAAACTGGCTTTTAAGGGATTTCATCTCAGTCTATGTATGTATATTGTATTTCTGTTGAACAAGGATACGGATCAATTTAGAAATTGCCACCACCTATAAGATAAAGTTTCTAGGGCAGATTCACTATAGATCCCGATCATTGTTGCCGCCAGCGAACTTCTTCATGGACATAACACTTTCGTTATTTTATTTAAGGCGGCAGATGACCGCCAAACCATAATCTTAGCCGATGAATGTGCCAATAGAAATCGTAAACGTGGACTGTTGGAGAAAATGTTGGACCAAAATGGTTAAATTAAAAATCTAATTTTGGGCGGGACGAAGTTCGCCGGGTCTGCTAGTTATTAAATAAAGAAATAAATATAGCCAATAAAGGTCAAAAAAATTAGTTTATATTAGTGCCATCAGTGCAAATTACAAATCCCGGGGTTACTTGCCACGAATCCCAGAATTCTCGAGACCTTAAAAAGTCCGGGATCCCGGGTTAACATTCCTAATACAAACATATAAATTCAGGGCCGTATTTAAGAAAAGTCGCTTAAATTCGACAATTTTTGTGCGACTGCAATAAATGAGCTATCAGTTTATTTAAAAATAGATTTAATTTAACATAGTACTCCATATTTTGAAATTGAAGAAGTTATCGATGGTCAACATTAAAAAAAATTAAGAGAAATATGGCCATGTTTTTAATTTACCCGATAAAACATTCCAACAAGCCTAGTCCCACAATAGATTATTATATACCATTTTAAAGGCCTATATGCCTATATTCCTAGAGCATCTAGATGCATTTCTGCATCAAAAAGAAAATTTTGAAAAAAATGTCGCTTACGTTATTTTGGCGGTTATGGCTCGATATCATCTTCTCAGATCATATTCGATCTTTGAAATCGAATCAAAAATTTGCAAGGAAAAATTTTACGTTGAGCAATTTTAAAATGTAAAACTGAATCTCGCACACGCATTCCCATTTTCATTTTCCAACAACAATTTTAAACAATATCATTTCTTTATTTTTAATTTTGTTTAATTTTAAAATGCTGGAAAACTTAAAAAAATCCTGTCGGACGAACTGAGGGATCGGTAAATTTTACACTCTCGATAAATATGCGTTTCAGAGAATCTGATTATATTAGTATTCTGTTACGGGTTAGAGAAGGGCGAGAACTTTCGCCTTACTCAAAAATTAAGATAAGTGCCACAAGGGATTATTTTGCGAGATTTAGTCGATTGGGTATTTGAACCTCAGCCTGGGGTAAATAATCAAAACCACTTGAAGGATCGATCAATTTCGAGTCAAGAAAATAAGCACTGCACGGTAGTTAATATATACATGGTTAATATATTGTTCGGAGAAGAAAATTCTTACTATGGCGTCGATATCTACTGCCCTTTCTGAATATCCACAGGAAGCGGAGTAGGGGAGTTGCACCTCATGACTTGATACTAGTGTTGCCAGATTTTCGGCGAGCCTATTCCCTTTTGGTCCATGCAATTCTATATATTTTTCCCGTTTTTCATTTTAGGTTTTCCGGTTTTTTTCCTTTTTATATAACCCAGTTTTTAAAAATGGCAAATCAATTCTCCGTGTTTTATTTTTTATATGATCAATAACCGTATTTTAGCAACTCAGTCAATAACAATAACAATTCAATTTACATGTAATATTATTAATATAAAAGATATATTGCATCTACTTATGCCTTATTTGTTCATATCATTCGTGGGCAATTGTGATGCAATTTTGGAATCGCTGAATACTGTTTCCAACAGCACTGATAAGTGATCAAATGCAGAAAATGCAATCTTGTGCTCCGCCGCAAGCGCACATAGCTTGCTCTCCGCATTTTTAGCTTGATGTGCTACCGAACCATTAGTGAACTGCGAAATTTTCAGCTAGCGATTAGTTATCCTGAATTGACTTATATTTTTCGCATGCTTTTGCGTTTTTGAATGATTTTGCAATTAAGATTTCTTAGGAAGGCTTACTGCACATATTGTGCAATATGCTCGAGTTTTATTGGAGGTGGACAGTGATCGGACTTCTACCACATTGTGGTAGATCTGCCACTTTTTTGAGCATCTACCACATCTACCACACAAGGTCTGAAATCTACCACATATTCGCGTTTTTGAGTACCTAGTTTTATTTTTGCTCGACATAATTTTCTTAATTTTAAGAGCAAAAATTGTCCAACACTAAACACTATATGGTAACAAGAATGATATAATACAAGCATTCCTGGCGGCGATGAAATTTCTCAAGTAAAAGTAAACAAGGCTGAATGGGAGGATAAAATAAACTGTAAAATAGTAAATTTTCTCAAAAATAAATTTTTCGACAGGAAACGTGGTTTAATTATGTTAAATTTTAAAATATATATTTTATAAAAAGAATTACTAGCGAAAATTTGAAAAACCGCGATTTTTGTGAAAGTATTAGCCAATTTCAGTGCATCTAAAGTTTCTGAGGCGTTGTTTACATTTACTTGAGAATTGTCAAAATCGGCAAATCCCAAGTAGCGGTTTCTGGAACGTGCCACATTTGTTCGCTACATCGTGATGTGATAAAAAGAAACGCTGGTAGCACTCCGCAAGGTTGCAAAAAAGTTTATGTTCGAAAAATATCTTGATATGGAAGGAACCGCTTTACACTGTCAAGGAAAAAAATTGCCAAAACTCAACACAATTTTTAGCAACTTCAATCTTGCACTTTTTTATACTAAAATTAATTTTTTTAGAGTCTAATTAAAAAGTTTGCAATTTAGGTGAAACCTTACAGACTTTCTTTAATTTTTGAACAAAGTTTGATCCAAAACCTGAGATCTACCACATTTTTTTCCAGATTCTACGACACAGAATTTTTTTTAAGTCCGATCACTGGAGGTGGATGCTGACGGACGAGATTTTTCGCGTAACTATACTTTAGATTGCATTCAGCTTTCCCATGAATGCATCGCACACTATTTTATCAAAATTCCCGCAAAATGGGAAATATTCTCTCTTCTGGCAACGCTGCTTGATAGTAAATGTTGGAGCAGTATATATGATTATGCATACTTCGCATAACTTCGCACAACTTTGTCTAAATTTTAAACTGCAATTTCGTATGTACTTTGTATGTATACCATTACCCAGAAATTAGCAGAACTTTTAAACACTTAGCGGTCTGTTGAGTTTAGATTTTGCTTCACATTTTCTTAAGTTACATTTTTATTGCACTGGTACAAATGGTTGTGCGAAGTTATGCGAAGTATGCATAATCAGGGCTCGAATCGTCACATACGATATCGTACTACTCGTCACGTAAAAACACATTTATTGGATTATGACATACGTGAACGTTCTCTTTGCCCCATTCAGCTTATACTGCCTGACGTATCACGTAATTTTCTTTCGTATCGTTTTCGATCCGTGAACGGATGTTACGATTTGAGCCCAGACCCTAAAGCTGGAACTCCATAGGCAAGCGTATGCGTACGTATACGCATGCGTGCGTTTGACAGCTGAGTTGTATACACATGTTCTTACGGGATAAACTCTATAAGTAAGCGCGCAGGCGCAGAGAACGGACAAAAATTTGAAAATGATTTCGAATACGCATTTGAATGCGCAGAGAGTTGAATTTTCTCAACTTTCATGCATCTGCTTGCGCAGGCAAGCAACTTAAAGTTAATTACACTACACGTTTGGATATGCATATGTTAATACATATGCCTACATATTTTGATGGAGAATTTTTGCGGCTTGGTATGTATTTTCTTTATAAATATAGTAGCCGGCCACGGATGCGCGAGGCTTCGCCTCGCCTGGAGAAAGAAATCATATGCCATCATGTACTTCGTTTATTATATACATACAAATTTTGTCTAAATCCGCTCAGTAGCGAGGTTAAAATATCTCGCCTTTCCTTTATACTATGTATAGAAGATAATAATTTTAAATAGGTGGGAACCCTGCTAAAAAAATAAAGTTTTTGTGCATACGAAAGCCACGCACTTTCAATTGGTATCTTATTGTTTGTCCAACGAACGGTGAAGATCTTATAGTTTTTAAACAGGTGGCAACCCTAATTAGAAAAATAATACATTATTNCCTCGCCAGCTACCCAAATTGCTATTGAATATCATTGTTATCTTTACAAGTTAATATTTATAATTATTTCACTCTGTAATGTATCACACATACTTAAATATTCTAAATCTTTTTATCTCAACTGTCTGTAAGAAAACATTTTTCTGTAGACTAAAATAAATAAATAAATAAAAAAATAAATTACACATCCAGAGGCCAAGTCTTTTCGTTTGACAGTGACGGTATAGAACTGATGCCTACGCTCATTATGAATGAAAATTATAATTTTATTAACAGGTGGCAACCCTACTAAAAACAAAAAAAAATTTTTGCTTTTCTAGGGCCAATCCCCTTCATTTGACATCTCATCGGAGCGGATCTTATAGTTTTTTAGACAGGAGGCAACCCTATTAAAATTCTAAGTAAAAATATCCNTCGCTTGAAAGAATTTCCAAAGTTTAACTCGTTTACAAAGTGCTAAGCAGTTCTAATTTGTGTTATTCACACCGTAAAAAGTTTACTGAAGCCAAATGCANCATCGGAGCGGATCTTATAGTTTTTTAGACAGGAGGCAACCCTATTAAAATTCTAAGTAAAAATATCCCTCTCCTGTCGATACAGAGTATATTAGAGAAAATCTCGTCAAAATTCGTTCAGTAGTTTTCAAGATTACCGCGTACTAAGAATCACGACTTTCCTTTATACTATGTATAGATTTATATATATATATATATATATATATATATATATATTTATTTTTCTTCATAAATATATTTATACATATATGAATGATGATGTGTATGTATGCTGCATGATCTTATCGAAATGACAACTGGCAAACGCGTGTAAGCGCACACTATGGAGTTGCTCAGTTTTTACGCACTTAAGCGCATGTCAACGGATCTCGCTTGCCTATGGAGTTCCAGCTTTAGTTAATGGTCTCAATGGAAACGAATTTTACTGCCCCATATAAATTAACAGTCCAGCGGACTAAGATTTTGCCAAAATACCAAAGTTAAAGTTAACTGATTTTATAGACTACGAGCACGGCGAATTTCGGGGATTATTACTAGTCTACCATATTGTGTAAGGGAAAAAGCCGTCAAAAAAATGTTCAAAAGGCTGGATTTCCCGGTTCCTGCAATTTCTCATTTCCTGCCGCTAAATTGACTTCGAAAAAGCCAGATTTGGCGGGAAAAGAGCTAAATGGCAGCCCTGATAATAATACTCTCTACTTATCATCGGCTACAACGTGTGTGCCCTAGAAGAATTTACCGCATTATTTTTTAAGTTATTTATTTAATTGAAATTGACCTAAATATATTATAGAAAAACAAATGCCGTTCTTGTCTTTTTCTAAAAAAGGTTTTGTGGACTTATGGTAACTGAATATAACTAAATTTTTCATGAAAATGATTCTAAGAGAAGTATAATTAGTAACATTTATCCTACAAATCCCTAATAGTGATTAAGTTACGTGTTTTATTTATTACTGAGCAGAAAAACACATCAAATAATTTTGACCGGTTTTAGTACGGATATACTCCTCTGTGCAGCGGTCGGCCCTTGGCTGACCTCCGAGTGTATTTCTGTCATGAAAAAGCATTTCGTAAAAACCAATTCCCGTTCGGAGTTAAGGTGTCAGGAAAGTGCCCTAAAACCCAAATTTTTTTCTATGGACATTTTTTACTATGCCTAGGTTGCATACTAGGGTGTTAGATTATTCACCTTTTTCCAAAACCGGTTTTCGAGTTATTCAAATATTGCAACTTGAAAAAACCTGTTCCCGATTTTGAAAAAAACAGATAAACCGGTTTTATTTTACATAGTTTTCATTCAGTGCAAATGCTTATATTGATATGAAGTCATGACCAAAAATCAGAATAAAGCTACATATTAACAGTAAAGATAGCTTTTATTTAGAACAGAGCAAAACAAAAGATTTTCATATCAAAAGTAAAACAAATAAAAATCAGGGAACAATTCACGTTTGGGGTTAATACCTTTTTAGAAGTTTAGTACAGTTTTTCTGACTGCCACTTGGGAGGTCCATTGTTCTATTTCTGGACACAGCAACATCAAATACCATAAAAGGGAAAACCTCAGAATGTGCTTCTGCCATAAAAAGACTTCTTCGGCGGTAGAGTAAAAGTGTAGATTAGAGGTGGAGATAACATAGATGTTTTTGCATTTTTGTTAAACATCGATAGTTGATGGCCACTATCGATGTTTCCTTTGTGCACCTCTGCAAATGTAAAGGACGACGAGTTAAAAGGGAACACGCAAAAGGTATGAACTATGAAATTATATTATTTTCAAATATACAAATTTTTAAATGTTTGGGAAATTTCATTCGTGGTGGTGGCGGTCGTGGAATTGTGTTAATCTTTCAGCGATGGAGAAACACGTTAAAAGTAAGTATTTATCATATAAATAAACGCGCATGTGATTTTTCAACATGCACATTTCAAACGTGTGCGTATGTACATATGTACATGTTGGACATACATTGTGTTGTGGCTTTAATTGTATGATTTATATTTAATAGGAACATCAAAGGAAAACTGCGAGGCTGAGTCCTCAAAACGTAAGCGGGAAGGCACCAATGTTTGGCAGTATTTCGAGAAAACTAACGACAGGACAAAGGCGATATGCACTTACTGCGGAAAAACGTTAAAAACGGCAGGCAATACGACGAACCTCATGGACCATTTAAAATGCATACGTCGCAATCGCCTTACTGCAGAGAAACTTCCTGCATCAACAAAGTTGGATGCATTTTTACTTCGTGGTGTGCAGTACCCAGCTGATTCTAAGCGTAAGGAAGAACTGGACAAACATGTAATGCGTATGATTGCACTAGACGTGCAACCATTTAGTATTGTGAATGATACAGGATTCCGTGCATTGATACATAAAATGGATCCCCGATACAAATTACCATCCAAAGCATACCTTCGAGATGTATCGCTTCCCAAAGTTTCTTCTTCTTTCTTTTTTGGCGTTGTAACCGCCTAAGCGATTTTGGCCGAGTTCAGCAAAGCACGCCAGTCGTTTCTCCTCTGTGCCAACTGACGCCAATTGGAAACGCCAAGTGAAGCCAAGTCCTTCTCCACCTGATCTTTCCATCGCAGTGGGGGCCTCCCTCTTCCTCTGCTACCACCAGCGGGTTCCGAGTTGAATACTTTCAGAGCTGGAGCGTCGGTGTCCATTCGAACGACATGACCAAGCCAGCGGAGCCGCTGTATTTTAATTCGCTGCACTATGTCCATGTCGTTGTAAAGCTCATACAGCTCATCGTTCCATCGTCTGCGGTACTCGCCGTCGCCAACGCGTAAAGGCCCGTAAATCTTCCGCAAAATCTTTCTCTCAAACACTCCAAGAGCCGCCTCATCGGATGTTGTCATTGTCCATGCTTCTGCGCCATATACCAGCACGGGCATGATGAGTGACTTATAGAGCGTGGTTTTCGTACGTCGAGAGAGGACTTTACTCCTGAATTGCCTACACAGTCCAAAGTAGCACTTGTTGGCAAGAGTGATTCTACGTTGGATTTCAATGCCAAAGTTTACGAGTCTTTAAAAGGCCAACTTCAGTCAGCCTTAGAATGTGTGAAGTATGTGGCAGTCACAACAGACGCTCCGCAAATGAGAGCTATTTGACCATAACCTTCCATTTCATTAATACGGAATTCCAGCTTAATTTAGCAGTTTTATCAACATCGACCCTTTATCGCCCACTAACCACACTGCTGCGAATATTGCGGACTCAATTAACGGGGTTTTGACGTAGTGGGGTCTGATGGGAAAAGTTGTTTATATAGTGACCGACAACGACAGCACTATGAAGAAGGCGTGCGAGCTTCTGGAGGCTAAGCATTTTCCATGTTTGGCGCACACTGTCAACTTGCTAGTCCAAGATGTCCTAAAACTAGAAATTCTTGGACCAATTTTGACTAAATGTAAATATATTCTTTCCTTCATGAAACTCAGTACTACTGCAATGGCTAAATTTAAGCAGGCCCATAATATCTAAAGCCCACTTGGCCTGATTCAGGAAGTGTCAACTGGATGGAACAGTGCCTTTCAAATGTTAAAGAGGCTTTTAAAAACGATGGAAGCATTGTCATCTGTCTTGTTGTGTACGCCTAAGGCTCCAGTGCCGTTTTCCGCAGAGTAAATCGATATTTTGAGGGAACTCAAGGAACTTCTTTCTACATTCAAAGATGCAGCTATGGCTACTTCCGGCAGGAAGAATGCGACAATTTCGCTCGTTATTCCCCTAACATGCGAGCTTCATCAAAAACTTGAGACCCAACTGCAGAAGTTGTCTGTGCCTTCGAAATTTTAAGTAACCGTTTAAATGATAGATTCTCCCACTACGAAACACGCACTGTTCCCCGCATAGCAACCCTGATTGATCCTAGATTTAAAAAGGATGGTTTTAAATCGTTTTTGCTTGCGACTGCGTCTGGAAAATATAAATGAACCGGAGGAATGTGATCCTCTCTCATTTTGGAAGGTTAATTTAAAGATTTTAAATAAAATATTTTTAAATTAATGATTATATGAGTATTTTTAGACGAATGCAGATAGTACGATGCCTTTCACAGCAACTTTGTGCGAGTCGCAAAGGATGTTCAGCAAGGCTGGGCAAATTACTTCTGACCAGCGTACAAGCCTCAAACATTTTGTAGTGAACAAACTTATGTTTCTAAACAAAAATCAAAATATTTTTGAGGACTTATATTGGAAAACAGTTGATCTCTTTTATTGAATTCATTTGATCTCTTTTTTTAATTTGTTCATTGTCGACAAACTTATTTTTGTAAACAAAAATCAAAATATTTTTAAAGATTTAGTTAAAATATTTTATATCTTCTTTAAAAGGTGTATGTTAACCCCAATGAATAAAAATGTTACGTTTATACAACCTTTATGTACCAACTTAATTTTGCCTTTGAGCGCATTACCTTTTTCAGAACAATCGAGGTTACATCGATGGTAGCAAACATCGATGTTTCTCCGCCTCTAGTGTAGATCTCTCAATTTGTGTCCCAACATCAAGAAGCAAACCCCGAATTGCAGAACAAAGAAATTCCAAAGTTTCATTGTAAGCAGTGTTGCCATCTGTTGATTTTCAAAAAGCACCAAAAACTTGGAAAAAAAGCGTTTTACCACACTAAAAGCACCAAATTTTTTTGAATCAAGGGATGCTTTTTTCATAACATAATACCGAAGTACTGCACATTAAAACTGGTATATCTCGAAAAAGAAAAATCGAATCGCATCAAACGAAAATGATGCCCTAATTAGAAATGAGCAAATAATTTGATGTTTTCATTATATAACCTCAAATATCACTAAAACCGTGTTTTTGGCACTTTGAGGTTAGGATATCTCAAAATTCTAGTGCTAGAGCAATTGTGAGGCCAGATTTGGATTCAGCACCAAGAAACGATGGGTTTTACTCAGGTGGTAAAAAAAAAACAAAATTTGTACAAATAATTAGAAAAGAAAAAACAAATTCTTAACTTATTGCATTTTCAACGCGAATAGAATTTAACAAGGTGGGTTTGCAACTTCAGCTTTTTATCAATCGTGGTTGTATTTTAGTTCATTTAAACTTGTAGATTCTTGTAAATTCAGTGCTGCCACAGCCTTAAATATTCCAAATTATTTCAGGTTTTAACTATCTCGAAATAATTTTAGTTCAGAAAAAAAAACTAAAAAAGGCACTAGGCACTAAATAATTTTTTTTGGCGTTTTAATTTTCAAAAAGCACTAAATCTAGTGCTTAAAGCACCAAGTTGGCAACTATGATTGTAAGTTTCATTCTATGAATTCATAATCAATTTCCAATTCAAAAAATTTATGCAATATATTAAAACTTTGGGTGTCTTCAGATCCATTTCGGTAGATTTGGTAAACAGCTGGTTGTTCCTCGATAACTTTATCAACTGTGAACGTCCTTTTCAGCTTACTTTTGTTAGTCTGATAAACAGTCATTTACTTAAAAAAAAGGTAAAATAATTATTATATTTTAACATTTTCTCTTAGTTTGTACTTGAATTTAGGTTTAGGTATGCTTAGCGATCACAGATATTTTGTAGAAAAAAAAAAAAAACAAAAATGAAATCATCACTAAAACAATTTATCGATTTGCAGAAGACACTCGAAGACTATTGTTTCAATAAACAAGTAATTTTTAGCAAAAAAAAACCTCTTCAACTCTCATGTAAAACTTTAAAATTACTGTTAATTTCTTCACGATCCAGTAATCGGATCTAAACCAAATTAGGATGGGACCACCTCTGAAAGAAAGAATTATCGAAATAGGTTATGCGGTAACATATGTACATAAAAAGAAATATACCGACGAATAGATACCCTCCTCCGTTTTTTGAAGTCGGTTAAAAATAATAAAAATTACGATTTTGGTGTAAAGACGAAGTCGCATTTTAAAATTTTCATGCAATTAAGGTAACAAACAAATTTGTATTTTAACTCTTCAATAAGTTCATAATAAACTTTATGCAACATAAATTTCTTTGTAGGGCTCGGTACACCTCAATTGTTACAATAACAAGTAATTTTTAAGAAAAAAGCGACTTTAATTCTCATATAAAAATTTAGAATTCTCATATAAGAATTTAGATCTAAACCAAATTAGTATGGGACCTCCCCTGAGGCACCAGAAGAAGAATTATCGAAATCGGTTAATTTTGTCCAAAGTTATGCGGTAACATACATAAAAAAAAATATTCCGATGAATTGATAACCTCCTCCTTTTTTGAAGTTGGTTAAAAAGAGGAAAATTAATAGGGTAAATTATTATAAATTTTTAATAGCTATATTTTAACATTTCTAATAAAATTTACATTGAAAAAATCTGAGCCCCCGTAAATTATGCTCTGTGTACGCCCATGTTTAAGCGCCAAATATTTATGTATTGGAATCAAAGATGATATACTGTCCATCCCAAATAGCAGCCTAGGATATAATTTTAAAACTACATGGGTGCTTCCTTTAAACTGGAAACAAACTCAAAAACTTCGAAAAACTCCAAACTTTTATTGAGAGATCAAGATTGGTATGAAATAAAAAAACCGTTTGTTCGATTAAAAAAAATGCGGTTTATAATCAAGATTTAAAAAAACTTCCTATATATAACCACAAAAAAAAAATCCTGTGGAAACCGGTTTGGAAAACCGAGTCAATCACCCTATTGCACACCTATATATCCTTATGATTGTCATGATTTACTTAGGTTTTCATTAAAAAGTTCTTAAAAACGTGATTCTTTATTTGCCAAAGATATATGAATTTGAGAAATTAACTTGAGGTCTTTCCGTATAAATCCTTATGCCTCTTAACAGGTATTTAAATAAAATATGTAAATAAAAATACCTCTGTTATAGTAGAAGGATCGCCCTTTTAAATGAGCCTCGTTTTGAATATGTACGACAGTTTTGAAAAAAAAAATACACCTTACTAACTATGAATACAAACATATGAATGTATTAAATAAAATTTAATGCATGTTAGTACTTACTTACATACGTATTAGTGTGGACCGAAAATCAGCTTGTTTACAATTTTGATTGGTAATGGCAAAAATATGGTTAATTATGCTCTAAAAACAATCTGTGTGAAAGATGACAATTTTTGGTCAATATATTAGGCTCGCCCTAGTCCATCAACCAATCAAAATTGTAAAAAAGCGGATTTTCAGCACCCGTTAATACATGTGTTTATT
>NW_016164755.1:12563-12691 GCF_001687245.7 Rhagoletis zephyria | reverse complement strand
TTTCTTAAGAGCTGCATACTGATTTAAGAAATTTTTTATAGAAGAAAATTTATTTTCCATTTATTGTGCGTAATTTTATATGAATTTTTAGTTTTTCTTGAGAGCCTTTACAAATAAAAAAAATTTCA
>NW_016164755.1:0-12408 GCF_001687245.7 Rhagoletis zephyria | reverse complement strand
AGTACTGGTTCGCGATAAATCTCTTTTGCATGCAAGCAACTGGCGAATTTAACATGGCGATGTCCTAGGAAGTGTCAATTGCCCCCCGCTGCACCCCTTTTTCGATAGTTCTGAACTAGTCCTAAATTCTATAGTTCCGAACCAGTTCTTAATTCGACCGACGAAAGAAAAAAGTATCATGATTTTTCAATCCTTTTGGTTCTTCGGTGGNGATTCCAGACGGTCCCAAGATGTTGCAATGTTAGCACAAATTTTAGTTTTGTATTACCAAGCTATGAAAAAGCATCTGCGAAGCGCAGAATAGAAGCGTATATGAACGAAAAAGCCGCCGAACACATATCTATGTAAAGTAAACAAGCCCCGCTGCATCCCTGATTCGATAGTTCCGAACAAGTTCTAAATTCGACAAATAAGATCTAGTTCGTTCTGCATCCCTTTTTCTATAGTTCCGAACCAGTTCTAAATTCGTCACTTTAGATATAGATTTCTAGAAAAAACTGAAAAAAATTAGTACCACTTTTCGCCGATTTTGTACTGGTGGGGATCTAGTTCCTATCGGACTAGTTCCTTTTTGACGACAAAGACCTAGTACGGAACTAGAAATTTAATTCACTAGTCTGCGTTTTCCCTGCAGGGTATGCACATACATACATATGTACTTAGGTATGTATATTAGCATTTTAGTTGAAAGTACGTTTTGCTCGTCGCTCTCTTCATCGCTCCACTACATTCCTGTCCTTAATTTTATTCAGATACCACAAATGCACGATCCAGAAAATTCTTCTATCATTCTTGCCACAAATGTATGTTTTCTTCGAAAATACTCAAGTACTACCAGTAGAGTACTCTACTGTCAAATACCTTTTACTCGCAGTAGTTGCGGAAGGCAAAGTAAATACTCTACGCGTCTTGCTATTGATCGGTAGTTTACGTACGCTTGCAGAAACTGGTTTATGCTTACTCACACTTGACCCGAACGATGAGAGTAAAGGAGGGAAAGTATTTGCGCGGCGATCGGATGTCTTGTTAGGCCCTTTAAATGGAATTGCGCCGGAGTTTAGTATATATTGTATTTATGCACATACATATGTACATATATATCTGCATATGCACACGTGTATCTAAGTATAAAATTAAAGTTTTGTACATAAATACAAATTCTTGCATACATACATATGTACATAATAAGGATGTTAATTTTTCGGCTTTTTCCGATCCCGGGATTTTCGGGATGGCCTTGTCACAATCCCGGGATCCCGGGATGTAGATATTCATTACTTTTCAACAACTTGAATCGAAAAAATTGCTTTCTATATTGTTTGAGAAGCTCTCCTACCATGAAATAAATAATAATAAATGGGTTTGAAACCTACGTTTTTATTTAAAGTGGCGTTTTCATTTTTTCTCTCTGACCGCAGAATTATTTTGAAGGACTGTGTATTTTCAAAAATATGATTAATTCCAAAAATTGTTAAAAAAAATCAATGCAATGTAGAATAAAAATTTGGGTAACAAATGCAATAGGGAATTTCTTTAGAATTTAAAAAATTTAAATTTTTTGGATTCACAAGGACGAATAGGTAACTTTTAAGCTGACAAAGTTAAAAGAACGAAACTCGAGGACGCTATCGAGTTTATATAAGCCCTTAACATATAATTTTTTCAAAAACACACCTTCTGCACCAGAAACTTGAATCTGTTTAAATTCTACAGGATTTCCTCATTAATTTTATAACCATACTTCTTATCTAAGCACATTTCTCTGATTTTTTTAAATCATTTTTATATTACTGACGTCAGAGTGAAAAAGTAAAAACGCAATTTTACTATATTTGGCCCATGGTTTCGCGAATATATTGATATTTGTGTTTAAAATTTCCTATCGCGCGGTGCTATATGTATATAATGTATATGTTTATTTGTATGTATATGTATATTTATAAAAAAATATTAATTATTAAATAAAAAGAAATATAGCCAATACTGGTCAAGAAAGGGAGTTTCTATTATTGCCATCAGTGCAAATTACAAATCCCGAAAATCTCGGGATTACTTGCCAAGAATCCTGGGATTTTAACACCTTAAAAAGTCCGGGATCCCGGGATCACGGGGTCCCGGGATTAACATTCCTAGTACACACGTACATTTGAGGTGTTCACAGCTCGTTCCAATATGGGTTACAAAATGCTAACATGTTGTAACGTTTTTAGCATCAAATTGTGAGCAGTCTTTTCAAATAGTCCTCCCGCAAATTTACTGGTGTTGTCACACTTTTCTTCTTTGCATAAATTCGGCAATTTCGTTTGTAATTTATATTCATAAATTTGTAATTGTTTAACTTAATTGTAATTGTTTTACTAATAGTTGTTTTTCTTTACCTTGATTTGCTTGCTTTTATCAGCCATTGAGCCCAAAGAAAATGCAAATACGGCAAATGTCTTCAATAAATTAAAAAAATCTGACTGGTGTTGCTATAATGCAACCCTGCGCGAGGTTACAAAATGTAGCCGCTAAAAACATACCTTCGAGTGTTTTAAAATTTTGTATGGGAAACAACAACACCATAGATGCTATGGTTAGAAAATGTCCCAAATTTTTGACGTCAACATTTTGGGATCTATTTTAGAAGGAACTGTGAACACCCCAATGGTACATCTCTTTAGTTGTTGATTAAAACGAGAACACGTCCACAATGCAAGCATGGAGCAAAACACCACATACAGTCGGTAAAGAAAAAGCTTAAATGAACAGTAAATGGATAGGCGGGTTGTCTGATTAAGTAAATAGCTGGGGTTTCGTTGATTCGTTGTCGGTGTGGTTGGTGGGTTTGGTTAGATGTTTATGTGCTGCAGCCTCCCCAAGTACCAACACAATCCCGCCCTCATTGCTTAGCCTTTTAAGGTTGAATATGTACCCACGTAGATGCTTATGAAGCTAGTGTTTTAATTGGCGTGCGGGCTTATTTATTTCTGCAGTAATTAGTAAATATGTATATACTTTTTGTGCGCAGTGCGCAATATCAACAGGTAGGATGTGACTTTTTGAGGACCATACCTATAGATATTTATACATATACTTATTATGTACGCACATGGACATGTTATGCGAGTAACTATAGCGCATTGTCATATATGCTGCCATTCGCCCGCTTATATTTGTTTGTAGTTCATGCACGTAATGTATAAGATATCTAATTTTTGGCATTAACTTGCACATAATGAATATGTGGAGTATTCCATGAAAAAGTGGAACTCTCCGGTAATTTACAAATATCCAATTTTAATGTAAATCTAAAGCAAGATGAAGTCTTCATGTACATTGTTTTAATGGAAACATAAAGCTTCATTTACGTGTTTTAGTTGTACCCTCCTTTAAGTACTTAGAGAGTTAGTTACAAGATTAGATGGCTTGAAGTTGATTGTCGGTCCTGTATGCGAAAAAAGCTGGATTCTTTCATTTATTTAAAGTGTATGGTAAGCAGTACTTAACGGTCTAACAAATGTTTAAAATACTGATTAGTATCGGTAGCACTGTGCGATACTAAAAAATACCTGGGAAGTTATGTATATTTTCTGGTTGGTCTTTTTGAGTAAAACAAGAATCGAAATATGAAATTTGCCAAACACCCCCAAAATCTTGATTTACCGTTAAAAACGGGTTTTTCGTACTTTTGCGTTCAGTTTAGTTCATTATGAACCGAGGTTTGGTTTATTGCCGGGTTTAAAAAGAACAAACTTGGGTCTTTCGAACGACATAGAGGTGAATAAAGAAATCTTAAAAGATTTGTGTGTATTTACCCCGCAAACACATTGTTGTTTTACTTCTTTCACCTTTTCTCAACTTTGGTGAGCTTTTTAGGCACTATTTTATAAGAAACCCATACTGGTCTTAAATTAATAACGACTAAAACGAGTGTTTATTTTCAAAAATCGGATGAAAGTTTACTGAGTTATTAAACTTTTTATGAAAACAAAATTTTTGCCAAAATATTATTTTGGCTATAAAACTCAAAAATGTTTGCTTGACTTTTTTTTAATTTGACGTTTTCTATGATCGCAAAGTATGGCCATTCCGAGAGCCATAGGAAACCCATTTTTTTCGTGCAATCCATGCACCGTGCAAGGGCAAGGGCAAGACTCTGATAATAGCCTTAATTGTAAAAAATTGGATGTAAATAGCAACGCTTTTTGTTATCTTAAAGTGGTTTTCATCGGTTTTATCACTTTTTATGAATTTTAGGTATTTTCAGTGGCGTAACTATACCATCTGAGGCCCGTGGCCAATTCTGTGGATGGGGCCCTGCCAGTAAAAATCGTCACGTTATAATCTTATTTTAACCCTAGAGTACTAACCATATTTTACATATCTTAGTACTAATGATCGTCGATTGGACGATGTCTTGTTAAAACCCTGTTGTTCAAAAAACAAAAAGAAACTCAATGTTATACATATTACTAAACTTATAAATTTTATGTTTGAACTTAATAATAAAACAACTTTTTGGTTCATAAAAACTCAAAAATAATGTTTATTCAATACCAGTGGCGGATTTATCGTACAGGCAACATAGGCTGAAGCCTAGGGCGGCAGAATTAAGGGGCGGCAAAATTTAAGACAGCTAAATTAAAAGAAAAAAATTTATTTGGATTCAGCTGCACTTGAAATTGTGTTTGTGTCTGTAAAATATTATTAATGATTCATCTCATTCAATACAATTCAAAATTAGAATTACGCTGCGAATTTTTCCTTAGTATAGCAGTCGTTGAAATTTCCATTTAACTTTCATTCACGCGGCTTAGAAACCTGACGGCGCGCCTGCGCGTGACGCAAAGAAACAGCCGACACGCTGCCCCGAGAACGANAAATGCTGAGACAGGATAATCTGCAGATCTCTTACCCTAATGTTGAAATTGCGTTGCGGATGTTTGTTTCAATTCCTATTTCCAATTGTAGCGCAGAAAGATCGTTTTCTGTTTTAAAACGCGTGAAAAACTATCTCAGATCTTCATTGAGCGAAAACAAACTGAATGCTCTTGCGTTGCTGACTATAGAGTCAGATTTGTTTCTATCTATCGATTGTGAAGATATTATCCGCGAATTCGCAGCTGAAAAATCAAGACGTAAAGAACTGTGAAAAAGAAGTGTTTGAAAGAGGGTTTTTGTTGAATACCTTATCCATGCTGATGTCGAATTTGTTAATTCCGTTATGTATTTCATTATTAACGAACTATATTGTAATAAAGCACTGACAATAACAATCATATTTGATATATATATATATTTTTTTTTTTTCGTGAAAAAAGGGCGGCAAGTTATGAATTGCCTAGGGGCGGCAAATATTTAAATCCGCCACTGGTCAATACATAGTGTTGTTCCGATACCACCATGTGCTCGATACCTGTACTCTTTAAAAATATTGAAGAAAAGTATCGATGCTACAAATGTATCGGAGAGAAGTGCTCGATACTTACTCATATCGAATTCATTGTAAATACTTACTTTTGTAACAAGCAAATTTTGTTACCAACAATTGTCACCACTTCTTGCAACCGCAATTCTATTTACCTTGGTAACGTTTTAATTTATTCAGCACTTCAGCTATGGAGTTTTGTTGAAATTCTGGTGTTGCATATTTCACGGAGCAATATTTTGTTACCTGCTCAAGGGATGGTAACAAAATTTACCGGTTACAAGAGTGTGGAGAATACGAAAAGGGTTTAAAAATTGACAGTAACTTTACTAACCGGTAACAAAATTTTTGTTACCAACGCAGAATAGGCCTGTTAATGTGAAGAAAAACAGAATCAGTTCGAGTTCTTACCGAAAAAGTACTTTCGGCCAAAACCTACCGAATGAGAAGCCGTAAATCTTGCAAAATTTTAATGTTTGACTAGTACTGGAAAACAGTAACTGACACTTTCTTTATTAGCCAATTTAACATGTTGCCAAAACCACAACAGCAAAACCACAGCAGCATTCATATAGATGCTTTCCATTTCCAGACAACCGGTCAGGTACGAGCATGATTTTTAATTTCGACCAAACTCAAACACATTGTTTGTTGGTCCAAATAATGAGGCACGTATTTTTTCTTTTTCCTCGGAAAAATTTTTCGGTCGAATTAAACAAAAAGTGCAAATTTTATTTTAAACTTAATTTCTCAAAAAGTGTATTTTTTTTTTCTCAAACTTATTTACCGGGAAAGAGACACTTTAAACTACAATCAACCCAAATCTCTAATAGCGAAGATTTTTTTTCTGAGTTATGATATTTTATAGAAAATATACGTTTTTGTGGTACATACTACAATATTCTTATATTGTTTAACTAAATGGAACATATGTATGTAATATATCAGCAAAAAGTACAGCCGTGATCATTTTTTGTGTATCAAATAGATATTAGAACACACTTTCCACCATACAGTTTCGAAATACAAAATCACATTTTCCCGCTTTTTATAACGAACAGCGATTGTCTTTTATGAGAAGCTGTGGCAGAAATACACTCGGAGGTTTGCCGCTGTTAAGAAAAAACCTTTTATCTATATTTCTTTATGCGATGTTTCTTTGACCAGGGCTTGAACCCAGGCCCTTCGGAGTGGAGGCGCGCATTGTTTACCACTATCGGACACACTAGGGTTGAGTTGTGCAGTGGTAAATCTCAAATCACCACTTGTTGAAATACCTTAAAAGCCAGTTTCATGAAAGCAATTTAATTAGAATTTAATTTTTTAATTGAATTTAATATAGAACCTGCCGGAAAAAGTCATTTTTCACTTAAATTGATTTCGTGAAACTGGCTTTTAAGGTATTTCATCTCAGTCTATGTATGTATGTTTTATTTCTGTTGAACAAGGATACGCATCCATTTTGAAATTGCCACCAACTATAAGATAAAGTTTCTAGGGCACATTCGCTATAGATCCGGATCATTGTTATGTTGGACATAACACTTTCGTTCGGTTATTTAAGGCGGCAAACGACCACCAAACCATAGTCTTAGCCGATGAATGTGCCAGTATAAATCGTAAAAGTGGATTGTTGGAGAAAATGTTGGACCAAAATGTTTTAATTAAAAATCTAATTTTGGGCGGGACGAAGTTCGCCGGGTCTGCTAGTAAGTTATATTTTCCTAATAAAATAATAAATATCATGAACATTAAAGCTAAGTAAAGAAAAACCTTTACCTAACTTTTTAACAAATGATTGTGAAATTTTTTGTTTGTTTTCAATAAATTTCAATTTCTCCAACGTTGCTACAACAGTCGCAATGGCCCAGTGAGCAGAGCATCAAAAGATCTGAGTTAAAATCCTCGGCAACGGATTTTTCTTTTTACATTTACATTTTTTTCTTTTTAACTTTTAAGTTTTATTGTGCAAAACCAAAATATTTTTTAATTTCATTAATGTTTAGAAAATTTTTCAATTAATTTTTCCCCTTATTTTACTTTATTTTTCTAAAATTTTTAGTTTTTATTGTTTTATTATTTTTTGTTTTGTTTTTTTTTTTTTTTGAAAACTTATTGCTAAAAGATAAACAAAATAACGCTAAGGCTTCCTCTTTGCAGATCTTTCAATTCATCATTTGAAATACAGAAAAAAGCTTTCATGATAGTTGCCGGAATAGACAATTGTAATACGAAAGACTTTTGTATTTCGAAAGACTATGTTGAGTTGAAAGGCAGATGGACAGAGTTGGCCTGCTAGCTGTATTGTTTTTCTTTCAGAAAACAGTTTTTCAAAATTAAATGAAATTAAAAATTTTTTTTCTTTTTAAAACAATAAAATCTAAGAATTAAAATAAAAACGCAAAAAAATCAAACAAAATAAGTATCTAAAAATTAGACAAGAAGAAAATAATAATATGGCAGGCCAGTGCTCCACTCATTCAGTCATTGCGACTGTTGAGGCAGCACGCGCAAAATGATATACATACATAAATACTTATTTTTATATTTGATTTCAAACTGAACGAAGAAAGTGAGTAATGCCACAAACAAAGGGCCGCAACTGGGGCCATACATACATTTTTCATCAAACTATTCATCCCTTATCTTTTAACTCTGAGAGGAAACATTAATTAACAGATTTAACGATCATTAGTTAAGGGCCCGTTAATGAACGTTCCTGAGTGCGGCTGTTAATTTTTTTTGCGGCCGCTGTGGTATAGTGGTTAGCATTGCGCGCTACCATTCCGTAGGGCCTGGATCCAAGCCCAGTTCAACCCAACATCAAAAAATTAAAAAACAAAAAAGCTTTTTCTTATAATGGCCGCCCCTAGGCAGGCAATAGCAGAGCTCCGAGTGTATTCTGCCACGAAAAACAGCTTCTTATGAAAATACAATCGCCGTTCGGAGTCGGTGTAAAACTGTAGGTCCCTCCTCTTTATGCGACAACATCAAGGCGCACACCACAAATCGGAGGAAAAGCTGGGCCAAACACTAACATATTGTGTATGAGCCAATTAATTGTTATTATTATAATTATTGATAAAAAACGGAATAAAATCCAAAGAAATCACGGGGTTTTCTTCACTTTCACAACTTTTCGTCGAAATTGATCATTATTCAAAATGATATTAAAACGAAGCTTCTCCGATGTCCAAAAGTCCAGATATAAGCTCGGATCTTGAGAAAAAAGTGTACCTATTCAAGTGAAGCGGACTGTATAGAGATCTTTACACATTTACAAATGACCTTTCGATATAACTCACAGTGCATATTACATTATTTTTAAGTTGAATTTGGCTTGGGCACTCAGTGCCCCATACATACGGTGACCAGATCTCTGCGGCAAAAAATCGGGACATTTCTAAGGCATCGAATCCGAACACACAATTTTGTTTTTAGAATAAAACGACATAAAATCGTTTAATACAGTCTTATTTAAAACAAAAACAAATGTTTATTATTTTATTAGGAAAATATAACTTACTAGCGAACTTCGTCCCGCCCAAAATTAGATTTTTATTTTAAACATATTGGTCCAACAGTTTCTCCAACAATCCACATTTACGATTTGTACTGCACATTCATCGGCTAAGACTATGGTTTGGTGTTCGTTTGCCGCCTTAAATAACCGAACGAAAGTGTTATGTCCATGAGAAGTTCCCTGGTGGCAACAATGATCCGGATCTATAGTGAATGTGCCCTAGAAACTTTATCTTATAGTTGGTGGCAATTTCAAAATGGATGCGTATCCTTGTTCAACAGAAATACATAATACATAACATAGACTGAGATGAAATACCTTAAAAGCCAGTGAAAGTGAAAAATGATTTTTTTCTGTAAGGTTCAATATTAAATTCAATAAAAAAATTAAAATTTCATTAAATTGCTTTCATGAAACTGGCTTTACCACTGGACTGCCTTATTTAGGTCTTCACTCACAAATATACCTAAAAAAGAATTATATACACATTCAAAGATAAGTAAAAGTCAGCACGTTTGTCCTTTGCCACGCCTTCTTTTCAAAGAGCCCATTTTTCTCAATCAGTATGGGATTGATTTCATATATCTCCATACGAAGTGTTCCAGTACTGTACCATAAACACTTCCAGATATATGCAGTATGTAATTCAGCTTGTATGGTAGGTGCCACACCCCCTTTTCCTATAGCTCCATATTTTCTCCATGACTACGCGATTAATTTCATATATCTCCACACCAAGTTCCAGTATTCTGCCAAGAACAATTCTAGAGATATGCAATAAGAAAAATTCGACTTGAATGGGAGATGCCACGCCATATAAAGATCCAATACTCTACCATGACCACTTCCATAGATACTTACTATGAAAAATTCGGTTTGTATGAGAGGTGCCACGCCCCGTTTTCAAATAGTCCGAATTTTTTCCATGAGTATGCGACTGATTTCATATATCTCCATACCAAGTTCCAGTGCTCTACCATGAACATTTCCAGAGATATACAGTATAAAAAATTCGGTTTGTATAGGAGGTGCTACGCCCCTTTTCCAATAACTCCAATTTTTCTCCATGAGTATATGATTGATTTCATATATTTCCGTAGCAAGTTCAAAAATTTTACCATGAACGCTTCCAGAAACATGCAATATGAAATATTCGGGTTATAGTATGGGAGGTACCATGCCCTCTTTTCCAATAGCTCCAATTTTTCTGCAAGAGTATGCGATTGATTTTATAAATCTCCACACCAAGTTCCAGTACTCTACCATGAACATTTCCAGAGATAAGCAGTATGAAAACTTTGGTTTGTATGGGAAGTGCCACGCGCCCTTTTCCAATACCTCCAATTTTTATCGAAGATTATGGGATTGATTTCATATATCTCCATACCAAGTTCCAGTACTCTACCAAAAATACTTCCAGTGATATTCAGTATGAAAAATTTGGTTTGAAAGGGAGGTGCCACGCCCCCTTTTTCAATAGCTCTAATTTTTCTGCAAGAGCATGTAATTGCTTTTATATATCTCCACACCAAGTACCATCACTATTTCACTTTTGAGGAAATTAATCCCCATTGATTTTTATGAAACTCATTTCAAAAGGCAGGGGAGTTTATGTAGACGTGCCAAATTTAGGTTTGAACCCTCTAATAGCCATTTTAAGCAAAATATTAAAAAAAAAACTATTTACAGTCCTGATTGGTACAAGTTCAGCCCGAATATCAGTTAGAGAATCAACATGTCATCTTATCTTTTATATTAATACGCAAACAAGATTTTTGTGTTACACTTTTGAGGTACTTAATCCTATTGATTTAAATGAAACTCATATCAAATGAAATATGAGTTGGTGTAGATGTGCCGAATTTAGTTTTTAACCCTCTAAGAACCACTTTGAGCAAAATATTCAAAAAAAAAAAATATTTACAGTCCTGATCGGTAGAAGTTCAGCCCGAAAATCATTTAGAGAAGCAACATGTTATCTTATCTTATATATTAATACGCAAAACATGATTTTTGTGGTACACTTTTGAGATACTTAATACCCATCGATTTAAATGAAACTCATATCAAGTAAAAGATGAGTTAGTGTAGATAAGCCGATTTTTAGTTTTTAACCCTCTAAGAGCCACTTTGAACAAAATATTAAAATAAAAACTATTTTAAGTCCTGATTGGTACAAGTTCAACCCGAATATCAGTTAGAGCAGGGGTTCCCAAACTTATTTCACCTTGGCACCCTTGTTGTGCTAAAAAAATTTCGCGGCACCCCTACTCTTCAAATGTCTACGAAAACAAGAAAACACATTGCAAACTTTATGCTCCTTTAGCTTTAATGTAAGGACTGAAATTGTTTTGATGATTTCATTATTCCCTTTAAGTTTAATGGGAGCTTTGACAATTTTACCCTGAAATCATTTGACGCTGAAAGCTTGCTGGTGTATTTGTTTTTACCGGCTTCACAAAAAGGAGAAGGTTATCAATTCGTCGGATTATTTTTTATTATTTTTTTATGTATGTACATACATATGTTACCACATAACTTTGGCCCACGTTAACCGATTACTATAATTCTTTTCTTAAAGGAAAGGTGTTACCTCACAGGTGGTCCCATTCTAATTCGGTTTAAATCCGATCATTGTGTCATGACGATAATCTTAAATTTGTATATGGGAATTGAGGTCGGTTTTGTTTTCTGCTTAAAAATTACTTGTTCATGAAATGTAAAGTAAGGCCCCTATTATGAGTTGCATTCGATCTTCGACTGTGGTCGAAAGTACTGGTCGAACGAATTTTCATTTGGTATTATGACACTCATTCGATGAAGAATAGCGCTTGTTCACAACAATACAGGGACCGTAACGGTTATAACTTTTATTATAAAAATCACTTTTTAATCGTTATTAACTGAGTTTTATTTTTTGCTCAAAACATAACCATTATCTTTTGAGTTTTATTTTTTGCTCGGAAAATAATGGTTAGGTTTTAAGTTTTATTTTTTGCTCGGAAAATAATGGTTACGTTTTAAGTTTTATTTTTTGCTCGGAAAATAATGGTTATGTTTTAAGTTTTATTTTTTGCTCTGAAAATAATGGTTACGTTTTAAGTTCTAATTTTTGCTCGGAAAATAATCGTTATTTCTTGAGTTTTATTTTTTGCTCAGAAAATAAAACTTAATTTTTGTGTATGCGTATGCGCATGCGTGAATAGATAGGGGCGGCTGCATTGAGCTTTTAACGCCACTGTGGAGTGGGTAATGAAAATACAGAGAGCAAGATACAAGGGCAACGACAAAACCACAGGCACTCACAACCTATATTGAAGGATCAAGCCAATGATAAAGGTGAAGAACAGGACAAAGTTAAAGATAAATAAAAAGACAAGGATAAAGATAATGATGAAGATGAAGATGGGGATGAAGGTGGAGATGAAGATGAAGATGAAGATGAAGATGAAGATGAAGATGAAGATGAAGATGA
>NW_016164754.1:7649-30114 GCF_001687245.7 Rhagoletis zephyria | reverse complement strand
CCAAAGTAAAATGAGCTGGTGAATGTTGGCGGCACTAGTTTTGCTGCGGCTGCACATTTAACTGCCAGTTTGTTTGTTTGTTTTTTTTCCTATTTCGTGGATTTAAGTAGTTCTCCTTTGTAAACGCCGTTTTATAGTTTTAAGTGAGGTTGTAAATTTTTAATGTGCTTTTATTTATGATTTTTGTGGTAAACATTTCTCAGTGATACGTTTTCGCTATACCCAAAGTGGTAGGAAGGTAAAATTGTATAGAGTGGCAAATTTTATTGAGACAATAAAAAACCAAGTTACCTACAACAATAATAAAAGCCTGCTTTCTTACATATATTGCCTAAGAAGATACAAACCACTCGACTAGGTTTTTCACAAACTTTATTTGATGGCTACCGGGCTATAAACCGCCATTATTTTTGGCGTCATCATTTTCTCCAATGATGATAAACCTCAAAGGAAGGCTTTGAGAGCTAGGTATAAAAAATCGTGTTTTTTCAAAAATGTCAATTTGACTGTAGTTTGCGATAGAATACCCACGAGATGAACATTTTTTCTCGGGAAGATTTTTGTTTAAGGCGAAAACCCCCTTGAAATGGGTGTGGCAGTTTTAGGGCTAAAGTTAAAAAAACGCAGATTTTATTGTGGATTTTGGTATAGCATCTATTCTACCAGTAAGAGAGGATAGCCTCATTTTGACGTTATTGCAAATGCGTATTAAATTTTTTTCTTATAATCCACAGTATGTGATTTTATCTTACAGCTGCGTTTCATAGTTACGCAAATGGTTTTTTAAATTTTTATTGTTTGTGAGCTATACATACGCTAAATCTGAATGCGATGTAATGTCATGTGATGTGATGTCTTGTCATATCATGTCATGTCATATGATGTGATGTGNATGTGATTTTATCTTACAGCTGCGTTTCATAGTTACGCAAATGGTTTTTTTAAATTTTTATTGTTTTTGAGCTATACATACGCTAAATCTGAATGCGATGTAATGTCATGTGATATGATGTCTTGTCATATCATGTCATGTCATATGATGTGATGTTGTAAAATCAGCTGTGGTGAATTCATGTATGGTGAGATGGAATGGGGTGTGATGAGTAAAAGTTTGGTGAATTAACGTGTGGTGAGTATATGAGTGGTAAATTTCTATCATATCTGTGTTCCTATCAACATATATGTATGTATATGTAGTATATTAGGGCGGAGTAATTTGTTCGCAGCAAAATTTTCGAAGAAATTCTACGATTGATTTAAAAAAAAAAAAAATACGAACAAACTATATACCTAAAATGACGTTTGACCCTCCCACTTTTCAAAAGAAGAAGCAGTAAATTGTAAATTTTTGGTCGAAATTTATTTTATATTGTACCAGAAAATGGCATATTTAATTTTCTATTTTCTTGATTTTGTGGAGCAGTTTCCTCAATATGTAGAATAGATAATTTGCTTCAGAAAAAGTTATAATACATTGAATTTTCCTGTAAAAATTGGGAGAGTCATACGTAATTTTTGGTATAANTGAGATGGAATGGGGTGTGATGAGTAAAAGTTTGGTGAATTAACGTGTGGTGAGTATATGAGTGGTAAATTTCTATCATATCTGTGTTCCTATCAACATATATGTATGTATATGTAGTATATTAGGGCGGAGTAATTTGTTCGCAGCAAAATTTTCGAAGAAATTCTACGATTGATTAAAAAAAAAAAAAAAATACGAACAAACTATATACCTAAAATGACGTTTGACCCTCCCACTTTTCAAAAGAAGAAGCAGTAAATTGTAAATTTTTGGTCGAAATTTATTTTATATTGTACCAGAAAATGGCATATATAATTTTCTATTTTCTTGATTTTGTGGAGCAGTTTCTTCAATATGTAGAATAGATAATTTGCTTCAGAAAAAGTTATAATACATTGAATTTTCCTGTAAAAATTGGGAGAGTCATACGTAATTTTTGGTACATATATACATAGTTTGTTCACATTTTTTCTTAGAATCGAACGTAGAATATGAATATGCCATACGCCTTTTTCGAAATTAAATTACTCTGCCCTAATGTACATATGTATATCCTTTTATTTATGATTACTTTAACCTTATCTTTTTTTTTATCTATGTTTTTATCGTTATTCTAATCGTAATATTTTTTCCTTATATTTATGTATGTGTCTTTATTTTTACCTTTCCGTCTATTTTTTTCTTCATTTTCACCTTTGTGCTTAGTTTGCCTTATAAAGTGTATAAATTTACCTTGATCTTCATTTTTGCCTTTATCTTTACGAGTTTGTGTTTTTATTCTTACCTTTGCCTTTACCACTTTCTTCATCTATGCACCTGCACCCACCTTTACTTTCATTCTCTTATTATCTTACCTTAATCTAACTCTTAATCTTAAGGCGCTTATTAGCAGGTTTTTGCTAAATTAATACTATGTCTTTACATTTAAGAAGCACTTGTCCCCATTCCAACCATTTCCGTTGCACTGCAAATTTACTCTCAACCACCGCTAAAGAAGTTTCACTTCAAACTTTTCTTATAAATATGTATGTATGTACATGTACATAATTTGAAAAAGATATTTCAGTTTGAGAAATTTTCTTGAGGTCCTTTCATATATCCTTCCTTTTATTTCGTAACAAAGGGTTATGTAAAATAAATAAAAATACCCCTATTATAGCAAATGAGCCTGGTTCGAAATGTTTACGACAATTTTGAAGAAACTAAAAAAGAAACACATTGCTAAGTATATATGTAGTTATGAGTCTTACGATTGGTATTAGTACTCTGACCGGGCATATTCAGCAGCACAAATTCAATTGGCTAAGATGCACCGATTGTTTACTATATTCTTCTGCAGACGATGGGGCCGTCTGTATAGTCGATAGAGAGGCACGTGGAGAGCACGAGGCAAGTAGTTGGCGGATATTACTAAATAACTCACAGAGCTTTCACATGCCAGCTAAGAATCTGATTAGTGCAGGCCCCAACAGGTTGTCTAACAATTACCTAAGAAGCATGTGCAAGCAACTTACAACAGGAGCGAGTGTTGTGCTGCTCGTTAAAACTACAATATACCACAATATGACAAACTCGAATATGGCAGAGGGTCCCGTTCAAACATTCAGCATCTAATTTGGGATATTTAAATGTTGCTTGATCTTGTCGTTAATGTTGTCTCACTATCTCTCGAAAAAATTCATTGTTCTACATATTGCGAGTAAATTTGGAGTCCACGTATTTTGATATTCATAATTATAAAACTTGTAAATTACCAGCAAATATTGTCGAATTTGCTTACGATGTGCATCGAAGTACATATATATGTACATAAAAAAAAAAAAACTCAAGGCAACAGGAGGTGCATTTGAAATTTCGACAACGATGAAGAATTGCAAAAACTAAACTTTTACTCAACCTAATGGCTACAACTGTCTATTAAAACTTCTAAAAGCTAATGAAATTGCTCACCCAAATGTTTGCGAGAGTACTCGTGTAAGAGTGGTAGTGCCGTGATGCAGGCAGAGAGGGAGTGAGGGAGAAATGAAGCNGCTCACCCAAATGTTTGCGAGAGTACTCGTGTAAGAGTGGTAGTGCCGTGTGTGAGTGAGGGAAAGTGCCGAGTGAGGGAGAAATGAAGGCAAAAATTTAGAAATAAACGAATTGTTTTATAAAACTAATAGAAAAAGTTGAGAAACGAGTTTAGATGAGCGAAAGTGTGATGAAAGCATCGACAGCATGCAGCAGCACTAAGGCGAAGTAGAGCGGAGATGTTATGTTGCACAAGGGGTCGATGATGGCAGTAAGAAATATCAAAATTGCGCACTTATGCGCTAATGAAAAATTATTTTATTAAAAACTTTTGCTAACGGCATAAGAATCCACTGGAAAATTATGCGAGTGCATAACGAAGAAATGTGGAAGAATTGCGAGCCAAAAAAAGAACAAAAAAAAAAAAACATTTAGTCACGGTAAAACGACTAGGTCAGCAAGAAGTTGCACTCAATGCGAAAAATGCCATAAAACAATTAAAGTGACTGTGGACAACGCAGAGGGAAGAGTACTGAAAAAGTGTTGACAACCTGAGTGGGGTGCAATAGAAACAAAGTACACAACTTGGAAATGTGAAGGGTAAAAACGATTTTGGAAGAGCAAAGACTGTAGAATAACTGCTAAAAGTACGCACAAAATGCTCTGGTTCAAGTGACAGTTAGTATCATAGCTTTGCAATTACAAATATTATTTTTCGCAATTTTGTTTTGGCTGTTTGCAATGTTATTGAAAAAATTTCTAAGGTTATGTCAACTTTGGGAACAATAAAAGAAAATGCTGAGAACAAATTAATAAAACCCGAAAAATAACTCACTAAAGTGATACAACGCGCGCGCAGCAGAGAATGCAAAAAAAAAAAAAGAAGAGAAACCCAAAGTTCGTAATGATTTAAAAGTTTTTAATTGCAAAAATTTTGGATTGCGAAAAAACGGGAGATGCTACAATTTTGTTGTTGTGGCTCACATCATTGCACAGTTATAATTTTGCTTGCAAGCAAATAACAAATTTCACGACTCACAAAATATGGCGTAAAAGTTGATGACAAAAAAGAAAAACTCTTCTCGGCTCAGAATAATTGCACAATGTGCGTATATTTTTCAAATTAATTGGCCGACTTGTCAAATACATATCACCCTCAATACGGTTTTAGAGTGCATACATACGTACATACATACATATGTAGATACAAGTAAACATGAATCCTTGTCTTTGTGCATACCTCTGATTTGGGTTTGCTTCAAAGTTTGACAGTTACAGTAATGTGAAAATTAATTGGGGCATTTTGTTGGTATTCCAAACTAAATAAACGTTTTGTCAAAGCTACGTACAGCAATAAATGAATAAGAATAGATGGTACTTTTTGCTTGACTTGCCAAACTTGCTGAGGTTTTGTTGCAATCGCAATATGTATGTTCGGTGCCTTCAATATTTGCTTTGGCAATGCAAATTATAGATTTGGGAGCGCTCTGTCAAGTTGATGTTCGACTAAAAACAAACGACTCTCAAATTCAACTTCTTATGATAATTTTTTATATTTTAGTTGCTTTTTGCTCGATTTTCCCTACCGCCTCGCACATTATATGTCACATCAAAACTGCAGTGAAGTAGCTATAATTTTGTGAAATTATTTTAATTTGGGTTGACTGGCTTAAGAGTAAGCCGGTTAATTGTTTTGCATTTGAAACAAAACCTCCACCAACAAATTTCTTGCAAAACCATTGCCTTACTCCAAATATTTAAGCCAGTTCAGACGGGGGAAAACTGGCACGCCACGCTTCTAAAAGCGTGATGAAAGAAAATAGCATTGCAGGTAGCGCAGCTAAGGAAGAATAAGTAATCTCTAGTTTTGTTCACTGCCAACCGTATATCTCTAGCTGATAGCGAAGACAGATCTTCTGTCAGGCTTTACTAATCGAACACATGTAATTTTATTGCAATACATTAGGATGATCCAAAATAACTAACTTACAAAATGTATGGCCTTAAAGAACCTATTTACTGCGAAGAAAATTCTCTCATTTGGAAAAAGGTTTATTCCGATTTTAAAAAGTGTCGGTTTGCATTTGAAACTTTCCATCTAAATAACATGTAAACGAATTAGATTTCATTGAAAGTGTTATAACTATTTAACCGTTTGAGCTAAAATTATTCGCAAGACTAATTCCCGAGTTGATCCGGATCAACGCTGCCATCTGTTTATGCTCTTAGAGACGTTTAAGAGTATTAAATATGCTAATGATATTGCTAAACGAGGTATAGCGTTGATACAAAATTATATTCGAATTTCGACGAAGAACAAAAGCAAATTATTTTGCAAGTGGTGCATCGAAATTGCAGTAAACTGGATTTTATTACTAATTAAAAAGAAAATTTATGTTTAAAAATGCAATAAAGAATAAATAAATGGATTAACACTCACTCTTCCCTGACAAATCTAGTTTATAATCAACATTTCGTACACATTTTGTATTATTTTATTGTAAGTTTATTTATTTATCATGAATATTTCCAAGCATAAAAACCCTAAAACTGCATATTTTTGATTTTTTCGACTTCCATAGCCCGTAAGTGTATGAATTTTTAGGTCTAGGCAATCAACTTTAGAGTCAGAATTTAGAGAATTTATCTTAAACGGTTCAATAGTTATAACATTTTTAATGGAAACAAATTTTTGTACATGTTATTCACATGGAAAATTTCAAATGCTCACCGACACCTTTTAAAATTGGAATACAAATATTTCTAAATGGGAGAATTTTCTTCTTAGTAAATTGGTCCTTTTAAGGCCATAAACTCGTTAGGTTAGTTATTTTGGATCACTCTAATATACATATATATACATACATATGTACATATTTATGTTCAAGGGCGACCAGGTGTTCTAAGTGAATTTTCGTAAATATACATTCGAATGTTCGTTAACCACATACATATGTAAATACATACATACACATACTTATATATGTTTGCAGCGAAATGATTTATTGTGAGATTTGCTTAAATATTTTATTTTTTATTTATGAACATTGCTGTCGGCTACTTAGTGGCCATCTGTCACTATTGTCTAGAGCGTGTCAGACTGCCTGTTTGCCTTATTAAATATTTTCTTGACGCGTATACTGTGGCGTTTTTCGTTTACACCGATACGCTGTACGAGTAATGTATTTTTTTGATTTATTCCACCATTTAGCGGTACTCGAGCTGTCACTTAAAAAGTCATTATTTAATTTTGCGTTGAGCATGTTTTTTAGAGGAGTATAGGTGTTGCACTTTTTAGTATAAGAAAAAAAAAAATTATAATAATTATTGTATGAAAGTATATTGTATTCATGAAAAAAATTTAAAATTTTTATGGAAATATGCTTTATCATTAATATGAGTGTCAGCGTGAGAATCCGTATGGACTATAGACGGGCGCGGGACAATATTCAATTCCGATCCCGCCCATCCCGACGTATTTAAAATTATTTTTAAGCTATATGCTAGAATATCTTTTTGACGAATATCTTCTGGTTGCATAGTTAAGGAAGATTTTCTGAACTACTCGTCGATTTTTTGTGCAAAATTTCAGGACCTTCCTGACACCGCCAATCCAGTACATTTTAAAATTATTTCGTCTCGTTATCCTGCGCCCATCTCTAAACTGAGGAAAGGGTTTAGTTACCTCAACTAAATATGTATGTTTCTCTGAACACATAATTGGTTTATAGTTACTTAATCTCACATCAAATAATCAAATATATTTAGCTGAATTTTTTTCCGAGCATAGTATCGGCATAGATAGTCAGCAAGAAACTTCATTGAAAAGCATTCAAAAGTGCTGGTTAAGAAATTCCTATAGACCCTCTACGAATTCGGAATTTTCTACAACTTGTCCATAAAACATTTTAACAATGCACTTCCTCTAATTGGCTTTACATGTCAGTATATACATAAGAAGTAAAAGTATTGCCATCTTAAATGGGCGTGCGATGTTCACACAATTAACTGAAGTGCCAATTAACACTGAAATGCTGCCACTTATGATTTTACACCATTTCGCATGCACAATCCCTCAGAATCACTCAACTCTGACACTCAATCTCTCATTCTCATTCTCTCATTCTCATCCCCTTATTGGCGTTGCCACCTTGTTGCACCTTTATTGCATCCCTCTTGCTTAAGCTATAGCTTTGCAGATTTTGTTTTGTTGGTGCACAACCGCCAATGTTTCACTTCAATGGCTTCAATCATCCTACCCTCCGTGCGCACTTCCAGCGATTAACAGTGATTGCAAAAATTGCGCTGCTAATTGCTGTTACATTTGCTACTACATACATATATTCCCATTGGCACGCGATAAATGGTTAAACAGAAAAGCAAAGAGTACAGATGTAGAAATGTACTTGAAAATGGAAAGTGTAAACAAAGAGCGGGCAAATAAAAACATAAAACCCGACGCTAGTTAACCCTATTGAAGATGTCGATTGCAGAGTGAAGAACTGAAGTTTTATGCACACACTCACCTGCTGCCAGTAATGAGAAAGCAGAAAATCAAAGGATTTGTTATTGAAGTACATAAACACAGGCGCAGAAAAGGTAAACACTTGCAGTCGAGTGTCCTGTGTACTTACAACTGTGAAGGGTGATGGGGGGAAATGTTTTGGTATGTGTGTCGCCGCCTGCATGAGGTACGTATATATAAATATTGGTGTTTGGTTGAGGCGTAAACACCTAGAATGGTCTAACACAAGCGTCAATATTAGCCAGGGGGAAACGCACTATTCGCACCAAAAGTAGTTTTTTTTATTTATTAATTGACTTGGGTATACACATATGTACATCCATACTTTTTATGTCGAGGCTACGGTTAAGACGTTGTCATAGGGTAATCCGAACTTTGACCCCTGTGCGACACGCCTTAACCGACTTCAATCCGGACCAGAGTTCATATGTGTGTGATGTCTTCGACTTTAGTCGCATCGACGTAGGAGTTGAGGCTTAGGAAATCTGATGTAGAAATTGGCCTCCTACATTTAAGGACCACCCTAATGTATATACATAAATGAGCAAATCTTGCGCGTTTTCTTTAGTGTCACTCCCTCCTCTCGACAGAAAAAAACCGCTAAAGCATTCTTCTTGCATTGATTTCAATCAACGAAGTCCCAGAAACAAGTACAATAAAAAATAGATCAAGTATTTGGACAATTTTAACCTCGAGAACGTTTGGTTGGGCAATAAAATACCGAAATTACTCATTTCTTCATTGTCACTTGAAAAATTCATTCTTTTTAAATAACTTTGGGAGGTGTTCAAGTATAATGTTCATATTAGAGTTTCAAGAGTGTAGCATGAAATAAAAAAAAATGACAGAATGCGCGAATATCTGACGCAGCTACTTTGTAGTTTTTGAAGTTTTACGACTTTTTTAATTATAATTAATCTAGTTACTGCAAAATGTTAAAATGAAACGTTGAAAATGTTCTCCTTGCCAAAATGAACGAATTTAGTGTAGTAAAACTAGTGTGCCATCAAAAGCAAAATAAGTAAGTGCGCCTGTGCCACACTGTAGAAGTGAAACTTACGTTACTTATTTATTTATACATATACACATCTGCTTTTGCTTAAGGTTATATTTTTTCGCTTTTTTTCTCTCAATGTAGATCCCTACCTCTTCCACTGTTCGTTTTAATAACATTCATGTTATTCTGTTTTTCTATTATCTTCATACTCTATCGATATAACGCCCATCAAAATATCGATAGCAAAATCGAAGACAAATTCGATACAAATTTCAATAGCAACATCGATAATACCATTGGTAGCTAAATCGATTAGAAAATCAGTAAAAATATCGGTAACAAAGTCGATAGATATCGATAACAAAATCGATAAATATCGATAAGAATCGATAACAAGATCGATAACAAAATCGATAAACATCGCTAACAAAGTCGATAAATAGCGAGAACAGAATCGATAATTATCGATAACAAAATCGATGAATATCGATAATAAAATCGGTAAACATCGATAACAAAATCGATAAACATCGCTAACAAAGTCGATAAATAGCGAGAACAGAATCGATAATTATCGATAACAAAATCGATGAATATCGATAATAAAATCGGTAAACATCGATAACAAAATCGATAAATATCGATAACAAAGTCGATAAATATCGACAACAAAACCGATAAAAATATCGATTATTTAATCGCTAAGTCTCGAAAATCTCTAAAATCCCAAAATAGTTCCCAGATTGCGTCTCTGTGTCTCTCTTTATGTCCTTTCCTCTTTAATTAGCTTTATTTTAATCTTTCTTCCCCTATCTTTATCTTTACTTTTATCGTTATCCTCATCCTCATCATTGTTTTTACTTTTATGTTTATCATTTTCTTCATCAACATATTCCCCTTCACCTTTGCCCTTATATATATAAGTAAAGTGTTTTAAATTTACCTTGGTCCTCGTGTTTACCTTTATCTTCACACATCTTTGTTTTTGTTTTTACCTTTGCCTTTATAATTTTCTTTATCTGTGTATGTACTCGCTTTTACTTTCATTCTTGTATTGTTATTTCTAAGTGTTATCCTCTAACCTTTTATTAGCAAGTTTTTGTTAAATTCATAGTATATGCATACACACAAGAAGTACTTGTTTCAGCCCCAACCATTTCCGTTGCACCATTTCTATTGCATCATTTCCGTTGCATCATTTGCTTTGCATACACACAAGAAGTACATGTTTCAGCCCCAACCATTTCCGTTGCTCCATTTCCGTTGCACCATTGCCGTTGCATCAATTCCGTTGCATCATTTCCATTGTACCATTTCCGTGTGCAATTTCCGCTGAATTTGCCAATTTACTCCCACCCAACCAACCGCCGCTAAAGAAGTTTCACTTCAAAAAAAGAATTACATTGACTACCAGATGACTATGATTTAACATACTAAAATTCCATTTTTAAAATTTTTATTTTATTGGTACACTCGCAATTCATTCCAAAATTTTGATATATGTACATGAAGAAAGTAATGTAGTGTATGTGCATAATGAATTTAATTACTTTTTAATAATATGACTAAAATTTATAATATCGCGTGCGAGTAAACGTATTAGATGACTGCATATAGTGCCACGGGGCGTATACATTACATACGCCGCTACGGGTATATGAGCATGGGTGGTTTATTTTACCTCTTTCAGTATACATATCGTCGCCTCGGTAAGAGATGTGAAATACGACAAAATGTGATCAAAATTTCTACTAAATTAACGACACTTTTTACTCGGAAACTAAGGGAGATTTACAAAAATGGAGGACACCATTTCTAAGGTAATGATATGACTGCAGCACTAACTAAATATTTACTAAATTATCGAAAAAATTGTAGTCAGTATCTCGGAAACTAAAGGAGATATCTAAAAACTGATGACACCAATCGAAAGACTTTATTTCACAATATATAACTGCATCTAGAACTAAAAATCGTCAAAATGACGCTTGCGACAATCTTTTACCCAGGCGACGATATGTATATTTTTTAAGTTTTTATTAAAATACAATTTCGCGATGGAATCTTGTTCTTTATACAAAACTGAAGATAATACAATTTCTAAAACACGTCTTTGTCCAAAAATATAAAAACTAGGGAGATTTGCTCATATGTATGTATGATAGGGATGTCCATCCCGGGATCCCGATATTTTTAAAGTCCCGAAAATCCTGGCAATCCGAAATCCTGAAAATCGATGGATTGTTGGCGAAACCATAAGACAAAATAGATTAAAATTGTGTTTTAAGTTTTTCTCTCTGATGTTAGGATTTCTTTTTTAAAGCACTTTGAAATTTAAAAAAATATGAGTAATTAAAAAATTGATTTAAAAAATTCAGTATAATGTACTTATAGCCAATTTCACGTAGGCAATTTAAGTAAACAAACGATTTAAATTTTTTGAATTTTATATGGAAATTGACAGAAAATAAGAAATAATTTTCCATGTAAATTGCTGGTGAAACCGGCGGTTAGAAAAACAATATGGGTATTAAATTAAAGAGAATTTTTTTTAGAACTAAAACAGAGTAACCCGGTTGGTGCATAAGGACGGGTAGGTAATGAAAATGTCCTTTTAAAATTTTAGCCTTCAATATATGTACACACTTGAAATTTTCCAATATTTATTTTTGAAAAAATTATATGTTAGGGGATAGTATAAACTCGACAATATTCTAGAATTTCGTCCCTAAAAATTTAGTAGCTTTTAAATTCAAATGAATTTTCTTCTTAACTTGGTACCCATATTTGTATTCTATATTGCACTGAATTTTTTCATATAATTTTTGTAATTAATCATACCTTTGAAATTATCCCACATGCAACTAAAGTGAAATTTCCTCTATTACAAGTATTACTATATTATCTAGTAGTGAACTTGCGATACGTGTTCAAAAATTTCATCTAAATCCGTCCAGAATGGTTCGGTTCCTCTAATTTCAAGTCACCAACCAACCAGGTGTCAAACGAAAAATGGTTTAATGGTTTTAGCGCTAGAACTTTGTGAACTATTGCGGACTTTTACCAATTGTGATTACGCTAGTAATTGGAGCAAATCTTTGTTGATTTCACATAAAATTTACTGGCACTGTAAAAAGTGTTTGGAGATTAGCACCGCAGTTATGAGGTTTGAGTGTCCTTTACTCATTGCTGATAATGCAAATGTATGTTAGAGCGACTCCTGCCGCACTGTTATTGTATTTTAGGAAATATTGCAATTCGAATTTATTACAAATTCTAAGGCTTAGTAATGGAAAGTCATAAATTTTAGCTGGTTAATAAAATTTTCATTTATGATTTAATTTATTATGGAAAATCAATTTCAAAATCGTGTTCATGCACACTGGTAGCATTGTACATATGTACATATGTATATGTTTGTATGTATGTTTGTGTACGTAAATCTCTTGCATATTTTATGTACTGTGGCGAGCACTGCAGTAATCATCTATCATTCGTTAGCTGCAACTGCTTTCATCTCCTCACCTTAATGGCAGCGCCAAAATGTTTGTCGAATGCATTTCTCTGTGCGGATGGCTGCCAGTTGCGATTGCTATGGCTCAATTAAGAATAAGAAGCCTGGCAGACTTTCTATCGATGAATTCCTTTTATCATTTTCTGGAGATCAATGCAACAACAACTACTCAAAGATTGGTTTGTGGGTAAATGCAATCAGCAACGTGGCAAATTCGCTTGAATTGACCGAAAAGTCACAAATTGTCGGAATGCACACACACAACGGCATACATATACATATGTACAAACATATGTAATTGTATGTGTATAAACGGAGGTCGCACATGTGAGTGCTTACCAGAATTTATACTTGTGCGTCATCTTGGTAATATGTAAGTGCAATCGTAAATTTATTATATTAACCCACAATCGCCCCATCCTCCCCGTTCTCGCGAACGTAAATAAATTGCAGCTGTGACTGTACTTCACTTTAGGCACACCTTTGTACTTATGTACAAACATACATGCCACATTGTAATCAGCTTACTCATTGCATATCGCACAGTAGTGTGAGAATAACTTCATCATTCTCTTTTAGCGCTCCATGATGCGCCCTATATTCCAGCTTCGCATATGCAGGTGCGAAGGAAATTATTGCGGCATACACAGCGTATATTCGCCCTCATTGCGAGAGTCGTGTCGAATGCAAGTCGTTTTTCGTGAGTTGAATCGACTAGTACTAGACAATGCCAACGTTGTCGAGTCGTACAATTTAGCCTAATTTACGACTAACGCAATGAGGCTGATTATTTTGCCTCCCGGCAGAACGCCCCAAACCTCAACAAATTTGACTACTTTTCTTTTGCTTTTCTTAAGGTTCATTAATTTTTTATTAGAACTTAGTTTCCTAGCTAACAAAAACCATATAAGTCCAAACTTTGTAAAAAATTTTAAAAATTGCGCAAACTCTTCATCCCAATTTCCCACTTTAATTTGAAATTCTGAGCAAATTTTTGGTATGCAGTTTTATAGTAGATAGTGTAATAAAGTGACGGTTTGAGGTTGCCAAAAAATCGCATTGATTTTTGTAATTTTTTTTTGTTCCGACGCTTTATGCACTTTTTCCATATAAAAAATTACTTTGTAAGGAAGAAAATGCGTGATACCGTCATGGCAAAAAAATTACCAAAAATCAACTCAATTTTTTAGAAACTTAAAATTTGCACTTTATTGTAATAGAATTTAAGCTATATAACTGCATACCAAAAATTATTCCAGAAATTAAAATTGAAATGCTTGGAACTGGGTCGAAAAGTTTGTGGAATTTTTATAAATTTTAGACAAAGCCTGAAATTTGGATTCATATAGTATTTGTTAGATAAAGAGCAATAATATAAAAATAATGAACATTAAACAAACAAAATATAAATTGTCAAAACTGTTCAAAATGTTGAGGTGCTATCGTTTTGTCGCGGGCCCTATGTACTAGGTACGTAGAAGTACACTGAGTGGAAAAAATAGTAAAATCAAACAAAAGCGTCTTTGATCTTACTAAAAGCCTCAATGAAAGTACTGTATAGTGGTAAATATTCAATGCATTACGCACATATTAAAATGAAGCATTTTTTATTTTAATAAAAATTTATTTGCATTTTGCTTGCAATGGAATTCGAACCCTGACCCCCTGGAAAACAACAAATTACGGCAAGCATCTTTGCGCACTGACCCACGGCAGATAAATATGCACTATCCCTGCGAGAAATGTATCTAACTATAAGTTAACTTGAAGTTAATTAGGAAGGAACTAAAGGTCGAGGCATTTACGCGTTTCCATGAATACCCATAAAATTTTTATATAAAAAACACAATATATTTTTACCTTTTACTTCGACCTATCTCGGCAGCCAGTTCGAAAACGCCCTATCTCAAAAAACTTTTCAAAACCGCTCTATTTCAGAATTTTATTGAATAACACTCTATCTCAGAATTTGGTTGAAGAACGCCCTATCTCAGAACTCGGTTCAAAAACGCCCTATCTCGCTTAAAAGTGTATTGAAAATGTGCTGATATATGGTGTTTTTGAATCGGCAGCTGAGATAGGTTGTTTTTGAAACGAATTTTGAAATAGGGCGCGTTCTTCAACCAAATTCTGAGATAGGGCATACTTGAAAAATTTTTTGAGATAGTGCATTTTCGAACTGGCTGCCGATTACTGCCACTCGGCAGTCGATATGTGGTCCCTGATTTGAACTCCGTCAAACATAACTTCAAAATGATAATATACAATTTCGAACTTCATTTTATTTGTCACGAATTCAAAAAAAGTTTTTGTAAAGTGCTAAAAAGTGTATTCAAAGTCATTTGAATTTGCAACTTACTTAAAGTTAGTTTTGTAATAAGTCAATAGTCAATTGAAAGTGATGTATTTATCAAAATCCCGCAAAAGAGCAAACTACAAGTGGGTTATTCTTATCAATTGAAAATTTTTTATTGCAGTGTATGTTTGCTTGGTGCTTAGTTTTAATGATAAGCTTTTTTATGGCAGAAAGTACATTGGCAGGCTTGCTATTGCCTTTGGAGGCATCGAGACTTGGTCCTACCAGGTGGTAGTGCGCACTTTTAACCACTCAACCACGGCGGACGCACACACAAACACACCTACATATATACAATGTATATGAATTTGGACCTTACCATTTAGGGAACCACAAAACTAATTATAATGTATTGCTTTTTCGAATTTTAGTTAGTAGCAACCATGTTTGATTTTATCTATGTATTTACATATTTGCAACACAAATAATAACACTTGAAAACGCACAAATCACCGACTCTACGGCACTTTTCCTAATTATAAAGTGTTATTAATGCACATTGATTTACTTACATATGTACATATATGCGCTAGCACATCCTGCCTAAACAGGATCTACAATTAATTTCAAATATCCCGCTTCGTGCATTTAGCTGCTACTCAGCTACACAACACTTGCACAATAGGCGCATGCACGCCCACACCCTTGCTATGACAATTGCCCTGCGGTATTTATTATTGTGTTGTGCATAAATGTTCAATAATTTGCATCCGCTGAATACAATTGCACTACATATACATACATATGTATGTACATTAGGGTGGATCGACAAAAAAAGTTTTTCCAGTCCACCCCTAGGATTAAAGATATTTTGAAGGCGATCCCAAAAAAATTTTTTATTTTTTTGTTTGCCACGCCCCCCCGATGGGCTATTTACATTTTTTGACACTACGTCGCCATTTTAAGTCCGATTTTAATGAGCCGTACACCGTTGTTCATGGCTTGGCAGCCGCCACAATTCTTACCTTAATCATTTTTTACTCCGAGTTCAAATTCTAGCCTTTCGACCTTTTCGACAGACTAAAAAAAATTGGAATTTAGGTATGATGTGAAACGAGATACCGACAGTCACTACTAGAATTTGAACTCGGAGTAAAAAATGATTAAGGTAAGAATTGTGGCGGCTGCCAAGCCATGAACAACGGTGTACGGCTCATTAAAATCGGACTTAAAATGGCGACGTAGTGTCAAAAAAAGTAAATATGTAAATATGTATGGGGACCGATCCGCACTAATGTACATTCAATGCACACTCAGATACTCCACCTGGTAAATGTTCTATAACGCGTACAACCGCATGCATTTGCGAACGCAATTGTCGTCTAACTGATTAATGTTGCTTGGTTTCCTGGATTCTTCCTATATACTCGTATGTATGTACATCAATGTACAAGTAATCATAGTTATCTATGTACATTTGACAATTGTTTTGTGGCATGTTCAAAGCCTTCGAATTGTTTCTTAGTGGTTCGTAGAGCACAACTACTATTGATGCTGGTTAAGGTTTTGCTGCGTACATCACTGATTTGTTTTTGCATACCAAACTCACATACATACTTCCATAAATGAATTGCAGTATGTATTTCGATTATTTCTATCTTAGTTTCTGCGCAATTACCATTCAAAATTCATATTAGGCATCGATTTGTTTTCCTTCCTTTCATCTGCATATCGGTGTTTCTAATGGGAAGGTCACCTCAATTACATTGCTCATAAGCTTTTACACAGCCAGTCTATTTCCAGTGTACAGTCGAGATTGACTGATGTTATGCAATAAGATAATGCCCGATCCTACTTTCAAAATGCGTCTCGAAAATTGTATCAGAAAATAAGGCAACAATCAAATGGTTGTTAGCTCCTGCAAATATGAATATGGAAACCTGGTAACAGGCATCTACAGTACAATTGAGATTAAGGAAACGAAGGGCGCGTTTGATGAAGAAGAACACCTTCAACCCATCGACCAACACGAGGTGAGAACAGTAAAAATGCGGTCGAGAAGGAGCAGACGGTTTTCCGGCCGGCGAAGAGGTGATAGCGACCATGAATAAGCTTTTAAACAGAATCTGGTGTACTTTTCTCAATTCAAAGGAAGGAAGATCCCCTTGTTTCCGGCGATTACTGCGGAATTAGACTTCTTCGCATTGCATATAAGGTGCTATCTAAAACATTCAGATCCGTTAAAAGACATCTCCGCGCCGTCTGAGACCATTTTCCAGCTTAAACATAAATAAGCTAATGAGGTGTAGCGGTGAACGCAGGCAAGATAAACGGATACAACATAAGAAGAGTACCACGCTTTTTGGGATACAAGTCACTGTTGGCAGTTATATCTTTGAAGTTGTGAAGGACTTTATTTATCTAGGATCCTGTATAAACACCACGAATAATGTGAGCCTGTGTGGAGCCAAGAATAACTTTTGCCGATAGGCGCCACTTTGGTTCGGTAGGCAATTGAAACGCCGAGCCCTTTCTCGACGAACGAAAATTACATTCTACAAATCTCTCATCAGACCCGTCCTGTTGAATATATAGAGCAGAAACGTGGACGATGATGTCGAGCAAAGATCAGAAGGTGAACACAATGGAAGGACCAAGTGCAGAAGGAAGTGGCGCAATATCCCAAAGGGGAGAGGCAATTGACAAAGTTTTCTTGCTCTCGTAAAAATGGTTGTAGAGCCAACAAGGAGAAGAATAATTAAACGCATCGTCCAGAAGTTAAATAAAACTATTTTAATTAAATTGAAACATTTCCCGGGGAATTATTTTCAGGTAACCAAATTCGAATGCTTAAAGTCAACAAACCCAAAGTTCTCTTCAACGAACACTTCTCCTCCAATTTGTCATGTGTGTCCTGATGTTATAACGCAAATGGGGGAGCTACAACTTTACGCAGCCTCCGAATAGCAAATAGTTTTATTAGAAGCGTTTCTAAGGCAGAAATTCATACTCGAAAGTTTGGCATTGCCTGCCGAGAGACGACCGCTGTTAGAAAAAAATGTTTCTAATTTAGATGCCCTTCGGGCCAAGGACCGTACCCAGAGTGTACCGAGTGGTAGTATGTAGCTCTAATTACTCAGCCAAAACTAACTACATATACAGGGGTAGGCGCCCAAAGTGTTCCCAATTAAAAGTGCTAAAATTTTGCAAATTATTATTTTTATTTAAAAATAAAAACGAGAGCACGAAAAGCATTCCGATTAAATCATTGGACTTTTCAATATGACTCGATACCATTACATAAAGTTAGCAAAATCATACGTGTTTTAGAAAAAGTCTTCCAATCCTCATTTCCTTAAGCAATGGCCACCATATTCACTGGTCTATTCTCGAGGTCAAAGTATCAACTAAAAAATACGCCACAGTCAGCGCCTTGAAGATTGCTCCTCGAATTGGGGCAAAATACCACCAGACTCGATGCTATTATCCGCGCTAAAAGTGGTTATATCGAACAGTTAACACTTTTCTGATGTTTTTTAAATGAAAAAGAAAGAAAAGACAAAATTATAGGATTTGTAATCGGTAACACTTCGAGCGCCTGCCGCTGTATATATAAATAAATATTTTACTAAAATCTCTGGAGTGTTTGTGGTATAGAGCTTATTACTATTAAAGCATTTAGAAATGGATTTGATGTAGTAATTATTTTCTTATAACTTCTATGATAATTATTATAGTATTGGTTTTAGTGGCTTTCATATTTATCTCTCCACATTGCTATCAATCATTCAGAGGCGATGTGTATATAGATTAGGGTGGTCCAAAAATGCACGTGAAAAAGCAAAGTCGGAATTTTTGTGCTCTCACAGCCTAGGATTGTTCTTTACCGAAAATAATATAACCCCTATTTTTTTATTTTGAAATCAAAAAATATTTAGAGGTCGCTCAAAGCGCCCAAATATTTTCCATGTATTTTATATGGGGAAAAAGTACTTTTCGTAGAAATGGTATAGAATCATTATTTTTCTATCGGAAACCCCTCTTTATCTGCTGGAGACTCCCGATAATACACTGAGGGAAAAAAATATTAAAATCAAATAGAAACGTAATGGATCATACTATAAACGTCAACGAAAGTACTGTATATTGGTAAATATTCAATTCAATTACGCGCATATTAAAATGACCGCGTTCGTACTGAAAAAGCATCCGTGAAGTGAATAATCAAGACAAAAACTGAAAAAAAATAATTTAATTTGCATGTTGCCTGCAGCGGAAATCGAACCCGACCATCTCCGGACATCAACAGCTTGTGGCAAGCATCTTTTCGCACTCAGCTACACCCAGGCATATAAACTTGCTTTCAAATGTTGAATATCCATCAACACCACAGCACGCGATTTGTACGGATAAACATGTATGTATGTACAGAGCGTCGCTCTGCATGCTTGGGGTGCGTATGTACACTCATATATGTAAATACTCAGATGTGAACAGTCAAATACGTGCGTAATAAATTTTGTATGAAAATATTATTTTTAAATTCGAACATTTTTAAACGATAATCAAATATAAAGTATTAATTTTTACTATGCATTATTTCCCTCAGAGTAGCAACCAATTGTTTATTTAACCATTTTTTTCATCGCAACTATAATTTGTAGGTCCGCCAAAATTCCCGAAAAATCGTTGGTATTAAAAAATAGTTAAATAAACAATTGCGTCTTATTATTGAAAGTCTCCTGAAGAGAACCAGAGTTTTCCGATCAAAAAATACTGATTTTCAAGAATTCTATACCATTTCTACGAAAAGTTATTTTTTTCCCCATATAGAAATACATAGAAAACTTTGAGCGCTTTGAGCCACCTCTAAATATTTTTTGATTTCAGAATAAAAATAAAATTATAGTTTAAAAAACTAATACCTCCCTATTATAATTGCCATTCGTACTGTCATCAGGTATGTAACTTGAGAATAGAAATCGCTGCATCTATTAGGCGCATCAATATTACATACTTACATCCCGAGCTAATAAAATGAAGGTAAAAAATAGGGGTATCCTTTTTATCGATATAGAACAACCTTAGGGGGTGAGAGCATTACAATTCCGACATTGCTGTTTTTGAACCACCCTAATATAGATGCTTTTGTCTGTAAGGTATGTATGTCGGGTATGTGAACATACAGACTTGGTTTTCATTACAAATTTCCATGCAATTTTCATTATGCCTTGATACTGGTAAGAACTTATTAAATTACACTCTAGTAATTCGTAAAAGATGCAGGCCACAAATCAAAGAAGCAGCTGCAGGATAATGATAAAGGAATGCATTTGACATAAGATAACCACCAACATCGCCTGTTTCATATGCATGTTGGTATGTATGTATGTATGTATGTATGTATGAGTGGAGTCGAATTGAATTTCTGCCGGGCACATGCAACTTGTAATTATTGCTGTGCAACCACAATTATTACTTACCGGCATTATTTGTGTCAGCCAAGGGCTGTTAATTAAAAATAACCATAATAACTAAAGGGTTATGCACATATACTTATACACATGTGTGGTTAGTGTGTTTATCATTCTTGAATGTACATACAAACATATGTATGTACGTATGTATGTGTGAGATAGTTTTCATTCTTACACATATTGAATGTATACACTTGCCTTCTTTCTACTCTACTATCACCCAATTCCCTGCGAATTACTCACTATTTATGTTTGTTAATTTACATAGCTTCATATCGGATATTAGTCTTCGAAAGTTGCTTACATTTAATTGCCGGCTTCTTACAGTAATGGAGTTACGAGTAATTTAATAGCAAGAAAACCAATATATACACATAAGCGCATACTATAGATCAGAGGCTCCCAAACTTGCCCCTGCTCCCGTTACTAACATATGTATTCCCAAAGCTCATCAAAAAATGTGAAGATTATATCTAACGATGAAAATTTGCATCGTGGGTGAGTTCCAAAACTGAATGCGGAGTGGAAAAATAGAAATAAAATATTTCTTAAAATTTTCTTGCGTTCTATTTATAGAATAATGCGACTACACACTTGCAAGTTAAAAAAAAAAAAAAAAAACAGAGCTCGTTAAGCCATCAAAGTACTATCTCGTCTTAAGAAGTTATATTTTTAAAGAGCACTCATTTTTAAAGAGCATAAACTCCTCACACGTTCGGCTCGCTTCTGAATTTGCATGTGACGTATTTGTAAAATAGTTCATTTGTGTTGATGGCATCATTTTTATTTTTATCGCTCCGAGTTTTAAAGTGAGGCGAAAAATATTCATCACTCACATTTTTAAACACACAAAAATTGAAACAACAAAACCACAAAGCTTTTTACGCCAAACTTTAAATTCCGAAACTGACAAAAGAGAAAGGACCGAATCTAGAAAAATCGATGATAAACCAGCAGGCAAACAAGAAGCATAAAAAGTGTTCCACCATCTCATCCTCTTCAAGGCGGGATGTACAAATGGACCTTCCGATATTGAAGGCAACATGAGTCGATGGCTCTCTGTCATTGCTGAGTGAAGTTTTCACCCAGTTTCTGTTGGTGGATTCGATGGTCGAAGTGGGGAGTGCTATAACTGGTTGCGGATCGAGGAATTCTGGGCTAAGCTAACTGTGGCCAAATTGCACCTAAAGTAAAGCGAGCTTGTTATGTTTGCCAACATTATTAAGTCGAGAGTTGCACTGTCGAACTAGTTTGGAAGTACGTAGATGCCTTAAGTGCAGCTTGGCTGTCTCTGCAGATATGTAACTCCTTATCCACCACGTAGTTTATGGCTTTGAGGATTGCAAATACTCCAGCTGGAAGGCCGAAGCATATTCCGTAAGATAACAGTGACGTTTATCCCCATTCGGTTCAAAAAAGGTCCCAGATTCTGGCCCAGAGTCAGTGTGTGAGTTCGGGTTCAGTGCTGGAATTAAACCAGCATTCCCCCTCAGGGAACACAGCATTATAGACATAAGTGCTCAAATCTCTGCCGCCAGCGATTTCCGCCTCGTCTCACTCAGTGCTAAACCAACATCCGTTTCTTTTTAGTCTGCAGGTGGCCTTTAAGGCTTCCCCACGTATGTAGACACAAAGTGACGGGAAGTGCAGCAGTGCGTCAAGAGCACTAAACACCACTCAAAAAGTTAAATAAAGACACCCGACTTCAACTCCCATATAAAAAAAAATATATATATATATATCTCAAGATCCACTGATCGGATCTCAACCAGATTAGTATGGGACCACCTCTGAGACACTACCTTTCCGATGCAAAAGGATTAGCGAAATCGGTTGACGTGGTCCAAAGTTATGCGGTAACATACATAAAAAAAAAATAAAAAATAAAAAAAATAAAAATATTCTGACGAACTGATAACCTCCTCCTTTTTTGGAAGTCGGTTAAAAAATAGTGAAAACAAGTGAATTTTTTATGTAATTTTTAAGAGGGGCAAAATTAATTATGTCACAACTTTTGAAGCACACCATATTCTGATTTGAAATTTAATGGGCATTTAGCACTTATGTGTAGATTTTATACTGTAGTAGATAAGAAAAGTGTGCATTAAAAAATTACGAAAT
>NW_016164754.1:0-7624 GCF_001687245.7 Rhagoletis zephyria | reverse complement strand
ACTGATAACCTCCTCCTTTTTTGGAAGTCGGTTAAAAAATAGTGAAAACAAGTGAATTTTTTATGTAATTTTTAAGAGGGGCAAAATTAATTATGTCACAACTTTTGAAGCACACCATATTCTGATTTGAAATTTAATGGGCATTTAGCACTTATGTGTAGATTTATAATATGTAGTAGATAAGAAAAGTGTGCATTAAAAAATTACGAAATGGCAAGTAACTCAAACATTTCACAATTTTCTAAATTTTCGGTTTATCGCGCATAGTTTTTGAAGCATTTAATTTTAAGAACTTTTTAAGTATGTATTGTATTCTACAAACAATTGCGAACGATCTGATACCTGAGCAAGAGCTGTGCTTTCAGAATAAACCAACTTTTAAAGATAAAATATTCTGCAATCTTGAGCGTAATTTTGATTCCAAAAATATCTTAATTGAAGGCACATTTGGAAAATAAGTCGAAACGATCTAGATATTTGTATAACTACTAGTCCTTATATAGTTGCATATACTTGTAAAATGCTTCAAAAAAATGTTCTCTAGAAGTGTGTAAAAACCTTGATTGAGTACTTTTAATTATGCTCCTTCTTGTAGTCAGAATATTTCGAGCGTGGTATCAAATCAATTTTTTTCGACAAAGGTTCTGATAGTTGGTCCTACTTAATTGGAGCCTTTTAAATTCAATGGCGTCCCCAGTTTTTCCCGATTATCTCCACTTTTGGAGACAGCGTTACTTGAAACTTTGCTTAAATATGAACTATTTTATAAAAAAACTCCCTCAGTTTTGAAGATATGTTACTAAAATTTTGCACACGCCTGTATTTTAATATTTCCTTCACTATGTCATAAAATCATCGAAATCGGTTCACTCTAAAATCTAGCTCCCATACAACTGATTGTCCAGAGACGTTGTTTTGCTATATAACTCCTCCAATTAAGCAGGTAAAAATTTCTTATAGGTTCACTTTAACATATAGCACGCATACAGTTTAATATTCAGGTATGAAGTTAGAGTTATAGCGCAAAAACACATATTTGAGTAATCAGTTGTATTGGAGCTATACGTTAAAGTGCACCGATTTCGATAATTTTAAAGAATAATTAAGGTAATATTAAAAAACCGTCATGTGCAAAATTTTATTAAAATAACTTCAAAACTGAGGGAGTTATTTATATAATAGCTAAACATTAATAAAATTTTCAAATACCGTTATCTCGAAAACCGGAGCCAATCTGGTAAAACGGGGGATGCCATTCAATTTAGAACGTCCCAATTAAGTGAGTTGAACTTTCAAAATCTTTGCTCAAAATTTACAACTCGAACGACGTAATTTGAACCCAGCTTATTCTTTTGTTTTCTATTTCATGTTTATTCCTCGTCTAATTTTTGAAGCACTTGATAAAAAGGAATTACTTTTTTGTTAATCGATTTATTAAGAGAATACGAATAAAATGATATATAAAACATAGGCGTGCTCACGAATTTAAAAATAAAGTTTTTTTTGTTTGGAGAGTGTACCTATTTTTTAGATTTGCCCATATTCACACATATGTATGTACATATGAATATTAAAATATTTTACACACCAACACTTCCCCCACTTGCCTTTCCTTTATCGATGTGCGTGCGTCTATTTATACTACACAAGTAGCAAGCCTCTACCTGGGTTGGCAGCACGTCAAGGTCCCTTAGCGGGTCAACAAAAAATTGCTCGCATCTGTTTACCGACTTGTGTCTTCGCTATGCTTGGCATCTGCGTAGTTACATTTTAATTATCGTGGGGTGGATGCCAATTTAAATGAAATCAGTTTTATCGCCTCGACATTCAAGGTTTTCTGCCTCAAATGCAAATCTTGTACTTATGTATGTATACTTGCATACAAAAATCTCATTTAATAAGCTTCAATGCGCGTTGCATTGCATGGAATGGAAGACATCAAGGATGTCACGGATAAGAATTTTTAATAACAACTACTGAATAATCGTAATATTTTACTTCTTTACATTTGTCAAAGTCTTAAAATTAAAGCATTGGGTAAAAACAAGATGTTATTAAAATCTCTGAATATATCGACATACTTGCACTCACCACTCTTAATTCGTACTCTTACGACTTTTTCCCTTACATACATATATTTCAATGTCGTTGTTAACTTCTTCTTTATAAATGTATTGCATTAAGCTAATACTTATTCAAAATGTGTGACAATTTACATTCAAAAAAGATGCATTAGAACTCTATATAACTATCAGTCTTTTATTATTAAACTTTATATGTTACTGGTCAAACTAACTCAACACAGAAAGTGAATTAATTAAATAATTTCAACGACACTTTATAAACATGTGGCAACCCTCTTCAAACATTCTAAATTTTCACACTAAAAATTTCTTAACACTCTCACTTTTCATATTTCGAATAACTTGCGTATATGTAAGTTAATTAAGTTCGATTTTTTAATCGGGTGGCAACCATCTTCAAAAGCAGCTTCCGAGCTGAAACCTTCTTGAATATCTTTCGTCGAGCATTGTGATTTCAATTAATTTATGAATTAAGTTGAACTTGATTTTTTAAACATGTGGTAACCCCCTAAATATTGTTCAGAAATGAAGCCTTTTCAAACCCATTTCGATTGATACCAATATTTTAGTAATTCATTTAAAATATTAAATAGTTTAAACTTAACTTTTTAAACGGGTTGCAACCCCTTTTAAGCACTTCAAAAATATTCTTAGTGTTCAAACTAAAATTTCTCAACACTGTTTCGTTTGACATAGTTTAATATTTTATTGCATATGGGCGAACTAAATTCGAACTGTTCAAACTAAAATCTTGGTAATTCAAATTGAATTTTCTAAGGCATTTTATTAAAGCAACTTATCTCGAGCATTATTTCATTGGGTTCCCAAACAATATCTCAACGATTAACTAGCCATAGCTGTAGTTAGGAATGCCATATAAACTTAACAAAAATATTAAATTTTTCAAGCGTGGCTCATTATATTTTAATTCCAATTCAAACCTTTTAAAGTCATTTAAGTAGTTCAAAATTCCTTAAATTTGTGTTCTTAGCTCTAAAACTATTCTTGGTGCCTGATTTCTTAGCCGTCTTTTCATCTATGTCCATAAAGATGCCATGGCGCTAAGACAGGGATTTGACGGAGGCCAGTACAAAACATCCATACTTTTAGCCTGAACCAATTTTTTTAGGATTTTGGCTATATGGAGCGGGGCACCGTCATGATGGAAAATAAATTAATTCTTGCGAACCATTTGCACAGATGGGAGTAAGATAGATTGCGGTAAATTTATGCGATCCTATGCTTATACAGTGCCATTTATGAAGTATAATTTACCAACAGCCTTTGCCGACACGCACCCCATCCCATGACGCTTGATGGAAAGTTTAAATTGCAGTCGTTGGCTTGGCTTTAAATGCATTGCATTAAAGTTTTTACATCTAATTTCACAATTTCACCTTAAACACAAATAAGTCAGTCAGCTTAAAGGTAATGCAATACATAGTAACTACAACTCATTCACTTTAGCAGAGGTCCGATATTAATTTACAAAAGTTCCCAAAGTGGTCCAGGTGGACCCCCAGTTTTTTTTTGTTAAAAATTACTTGCTTAAATTTAAACACCTATAATTCAAAAGTTATGCGGCAAATTGATCCACATTTTTGTTGAGGCTTCAAGTATACGTCAAGGAATTATATCTAAAAGCAAACCAGCTTGATATAGTTTCCAACGGTGAAAATAAAGCTAAATAACACCAAGGTTACCTGTTTTGTAGATTTGCCCATATATATAGAAGGGCATGTAAAGTACTGCTTGTCAATTCAAGATGTCGCACGTGAAGACAGGATATCCCAACAACAGAGATTGAGACTAATGCGCATTGCGAAGAAAGTTTCACCACAACTGCAAGGGTACTGAAAATAGGGCTAAAAGCTGTAATAAATACAGACGCACAAACACTTGCCATGAATGCATGTGCGGTATGTAATAAGAAGGATGCGGTTTTACATACATACAGATGCACACTTGAATGCAAATGCTATCTTTTTATGTATTGCAATGCAATTAAAATCGCAGTAAACTTCTTGGGCGGCAGTGTAGCCGAGTGAGTCGCGGCTATTTGTTTGGTCGCGAATTCCACTTTCAACGTCAGGGCATACATATATCAAACATTTGAGGAGAATCTTGGCCAAACACTTGGTAAGGAATGAATGCGGTAATTCCATAAATATGTGTGGTAACATGAACATATTACATACATGTATGTATGTATGTATATGATTGAACGTAGATATGTGTGTGCAAAATAATGAGTGGAAATTAAATCAAGGTGAGTCGTACAACTCAATTGGAAAAGCGTTCAAGCAACGAAACGTCAAGCTGAGCTGAAGATGTTTCAGAGAAATCGAGAACGAAAGTAATGAAAAGGAGGCGCTGTCGAAAGTGATGCATACAAACATATTAATACATATGTATGTACATAAGGGTGCAATGCTACTGGGAGAGTCACTAATAAATACATCACAATTAATAATAATATGCATGCCGTGAGTCTGCGGTGCAGCACTTGTCAGTGCGCAAGAATATTTCATTCAGATTTTTCTTGGAAATTCAAGGTTTACTTTTATGCATATGCAAGTACGTATATACGTGTACATATTTATATATATTATAATGCCGAAGTTGAAAATAATTTAACGTGATAAGATAAAATGAAAAAATTAAAAAAAAAAAAACGGTTGTTTAAGGAACACGAAATTTAACTGTGAGGCGTTTAAAATCAATTAATTAAATTTAAATGAAACCTCAAAAGAGTTTCTAACAGTCGTTAACTTTTTCTAAGAAAGGCATAAGGATTGCAAGCGAGTGTAGATTTTGATTTCGTTCACAAGCCTTGGTAACTGCTCTTCATTGTCACAAGGACGTATAATTTTTTTTTTTCTGTCTTGCCTTAATACCAAATAAAAAACCTGCAAAATTTTTATGCTTCCTTTCATTATTTTTTTCATGAGCTATTCTTGTTTTTCCTTGCACGTTTTATGAATTTCCATTGCGCTTTAATATAATAATTGCTACTTAGCGAAAGTTAGCGCTGCTGCAGAAATGTGTCGAGCCAAAGAAATTAATCTTTAAAGATGCAACTGCAATGGAATAGAAGTTTTAAAAACTTAGATGCATAACTAAAAACCTTTCAAAGCAAATTAAATTAACAAGTAACGACTTTGAAAAATTCGGTGTGTGTTTGTGGATTAAGGAATCCAATCCCGGACCATTTTGTGAATCCCGGAGATTATTACCATTAATTAAAATATGCTAACAAGCTAGTTTTATAGTCTTGCTTTAGTGCGAATACTAGAAATAAAAAGAAATATAAATTTCTTTATTTTATATCAGTTTAAAAAGATAATTACAAACTGAATAAATTAAAAACTATAGAATTGAAAGTTATTCATATTGCAGTCGCAGTCATTTTTACAAAAAGAAAAAAATAAGAGATAATTTTTACACTTACATATAGTATTTATACAAACCCTGCAGGAAATGTATTTAACTATAAGCTAACTTGAGGTTGATTATCTGTATATTTTCTTTGACGAAAGCTAACTATATTTCTATGGCGATTTCCGCGAAATAGTAGTGTAGTAGTGTACCTCTGCATTGGATGTAGTCAAGGGTGGTTACCTCTGCATTTGATGTAACTAACTTGTAACTAACTACTTTTGGACATAAAATATCAAAATAGCAAAAAAAATTTTATTTTAATTTTATTTAATTTTTATTTTTTTTTATTTTTTATTTTATTACTTTTCATATTTGTTTCCATATTCTGCTGTAGGTGGTCCCATATTCGAACTCCGTCAGATATAACTTCAAAATGGTAATATGAGATTTCGATCTTCTTTTTATTTGTCCTCCATTCGAAAAAAGTATTTGCAAACTGCAGGATATTTAAACAGAAACGCATTTGAAGAAAACAATCTCCGTCATTACTCCTGCATTATTTTTCAACTAGTTTAAAGTTAGATTTTTGTAGCTAACTACAAATTATATATTTTATAGAAATCCCGCAAGAAAGCTACCTACAAGTGGGTTATTTTTTATCAATTGATAATTTTTTTCTGCAGGCAATACACATATGTGTAGTAATATAAGTATGCCACAACATATATTTATATACTTATGTATGTATACAAATTGGACAGATTTCGTAAAAGAAATTTTTTTTATGGGTTCCATACATGAAATAAGCTAAAACATATTCGAGGATTTTTTTTTTCTCGTCGTTTTGAAGATAAAGAAACGGGCTAAAGTTAACTTTGCTATTAACAGTTTAACTTTTTTTAGTTGATTTGCATAGTGAAGACCAGTAAATTTGGGATTTAAAATTACACCATCGTGATCCTTGTTAAATTCTCTATAAAAACACGTTCCAAAAAATTTGAATCCATTGAAAAAGTCGGAAATTCGATTCAAATTTTGATATCTTCATAATATTATGTTATCTTAATGATATTAAAATAATTAAAAACAAAAACATGAAAATCGGTTACGAATTATGTTTTACCGATGAGCCCGAGGAGGTGACTTCTGCCGCACAATACCAATTTACAACTTACAATTCAACTATGTTGAAAGTTGTGAATCATAATAAGGGCCTAGGTATATTTTATTTTATTTTATTTTATTTTATGTACTGTTTTGATTTTTTGTGTTTGTAAATGTGTTTAAATACGCTGCCATTCTAAAAAGAACGCCTGCTTGTCTACCATTTTCCTCGGCGCACACAAATATATTACCCATCCTTGCTCTTTGCAGCAATGCCGCTGGAAAAGTGAATAAAAAAGAAGAAAAGGAAACGTAGTAGCATTTTTATATACTTTATTATTTTTAAGCTTAAAAGCATATCAGGAGGGTTTTGCATTGAGCAAATAAACAATAAAAATTTAAGTAAATATTAATATCGGCCCTAAGCCCGGCGACGACGAAGTAACAAAGCTGTTGAAGGGAGTACTGAAAAAGAGTGAAATATCAAGTGAAAAAGGTACCCGGTAATTACGCAAGCCAAGGCAAAATAACAAAGGTTAGATCAAAAGAAAATAGCCATAACAAAAGAAAATTGTGCGATTGAGAGAAAGGATTTAAAATAGGGTCTTAAAGTGAATCATCGTTAGAAATTTATGTTTGCAAGTATACACATATTTAGGCATAAAGTACTAGATGAGAAAATTATAGCCGGTAAAATTTTCATTTATTTTGTTTATATTATCATTACCATTACCGGAGGAAATTTAAAATGTATGACTCAGTAAGCAAAACGGTAAGCCGAAAACGCCGAAATTCATCTTAACAAAGGCTGTGAACGGCTCCGAAAAATGTAATGTGAAAATCCATATAACGTAGTTAGCAGCTTTCAAACACGCGCGAGACTTATTTTTCTTTAAGGAAAATACAACCTTCGCCAATCAAATTGAAGAAGCAGACCATTTAGGGGTTGGTGAGCAAAGTTGTACCCTTTCCGTGATCCCCCACTTGTGCTCTTTCCACAAAAATAAAATGAGTGCAAATTCTTTTATTGCTTTCGACTACTTTATACATTTATC
>NW_016164753.1:19625-30117 GCF_001687245.7 Rhagoletis zephyria | reverse complement strand
CGCCTGGTTGATGGTGATGACTACACCAGCTTGGCTGGCATCGCATATGCATCGCACTGGAAAGCGTTACGGTGGGCGTTGCTATAATTTTACACCACGTTGAACTTTCGTTTTCTTTGCACGCCTTCCTATGATTTTGTGTGTAATTTTATTTTGTTGAAAATTATATGAAGAAACGCTAACCTATGAATTATTAAACGGGGGAATTTGTGAAGCGATTTTTGTAGTATTTTTTTTTTTTGTATTTGAACAAATTTAGAGTTTTGGAAAACCCAATTTTTATATTTTTTATTTTCATAAAACAAAAATGCAGAAAACAATATGGATATGTCGAAAGCTAATGGTTAGATATCAAATCCAATTTAGCAAGATGAATTCACGATACCATCCATTACCAAAGCCATTCTTATATGGGGCGTTCCATACCAAAACGTTTCAAATTTTATGACGTATGAAATTTTAGCTTGATTAATACATTTTTTGTGAACTTTACAGAACAAAAACAAAAACAATTCGATTTAATAGTTTTCCAAATATCTCGAGCACGGGGCGAGGGAAAAAATCACACATAAACACATCAAAATTGTCTATGAAATAAATATTTTTAAAATCTTTTTTTCTTGAAAAATTTTTCACATACAGGTTTTTTCAAAAAAAAAAAAGTTTTTGAAAATATGTCTCAAAAAAAAAATATGAAAAAATCACAATGGTAGCTCTGAGTACTGCGCAACATTTTATTTATTTTTATTTTTATTTTTTTTAGTATTGTGTAAAATAATAAGAATTTCAATTAGGTATCATTGAAGATAAAGTAGTTTATAAATTACTTTCAACTTAATTAAATTTCCTGCAGGGTATGTACAGTAAACCACATGTAAGAGGGTACGTTCAGATAAGGATGATCACGAGGTTGTCTAACGACACGTGGATCAAAGAGGCCCTGTAACTAAAGAGCGGTCTATTAGATTAGAGCGCCTCCATCGCGGTAACTAGGTGAGCTGATCGCTTCTTCAAATATCAATCTAGTCTAATCTAAAACCTGCTATCAAGTTGCCTAAAGACTAGAGGAGGCATATACAAACTCAACTTAATAGGTATTACTCAATATTTGCTGATAATTGTGCAATTCAACTAAATTAAATATTCAAGTTCAACGCACGCCACATTTCGCCAAACAATTAATGAAATTGCAATAATAAGCAATTTTTTTTTTAAGCAATAACAAATGCCATTCAAGAAATACATACGTGAAGGAAATGTAGTGAAGAAAAAATTAGGCTTTACCAGAGCGGTAGAAAAACTTTCGCACAGCTGATCGCGCGAAGATGAGTAAACGATCGCACAGAAACATAACAAAAAAAAAAAATTCGTAAAACCTTGATTGAGCGCCAGCGAAATGGGAAGAGCGAAATGAACGAGTTTTCATGCAGGTGTGCTCTCATCGCTCAGTGCGCTTGTGGCGCAACATTCTTCATACCTACATACATAGGTTAGATGGCGAACACACGAACCCATTTTTAGTTTGTTTGCTGCTCCCAACACATTCACGATTTTTCTAATGCGATCATCATGGCGCTCTGGAGTGTGCCCCACTACTTACACTAGTACTATTTAACATTTCCCAATACCCCAATAACAGCAGCTCTCTTCTGCTGCGCTGCGCTCTGCTTGACTGAAGGCGCAGTGAAGGTAGTGATGATGTGGAAAACGTGTGTGTGGCTCAATTGTGCCCGCCTGTGTTTTTTTCTTTTTGCTTTCTTTTGTTATTTTTCCCCAATAATAGTCACTTTTTTCTCCCATTCTGTTGTTCCATCCACTTCGCGCTCATTGTTGCTCTTTTGTGTGGCGCTGCGGCGAACGCATACCTACAAACATTTTTTGTATTTTTCTCCTGTTCGTTTCTGGAGTTTACTCGCTGCGGCAGCGACTTTATTTTTATAGTCATTTTCATTTTTCCCATCCACCAGGCGTATGAAACTTTGCTTGCGCTCGTCGCCCGCTCCTCAGTTGTATTGTCCGTGAGGTGATCGCTCTGTTGTTGTCTCCCCATCTACATCTGTTTTTATATTGTTGTTGTTTTTCGTGTTCACATACATTTTTCTGTGGCCGTTTGTGGCGCGTCGTTTGCTACTCTTTGACTGACGCTGCTTCCAACTCCCTGCCCGCCGACCGCCTGCCCTGCCCGCCGACTTGGTGCCTCCTCTGTTGCGTTGCTCTGCCTGCTTTTGGTGTTGCTGCTGGTTGGTGGCACAACTTGGCTGGAGCAGCAGTATGTGGCGCTTATTGCCTGCTAGTCGCTAATATTAACGATCAGTTGGCCGCCTGTGTTTGTTTGCCTCAGACTCATTTCGAATTCACACACGAAAAGTGGTTTGTTGTACGTGCGCCGGTCGAAATCTAATCTACTAAAACCGTGCTCCCATTCCCCTTTCCTATACAAATTGCGTGCCGCCCGCGCCCGCCTGTTGTGTGTACCGCCACCTACCGCCTACAGAATTGCAAACTCGGCGCTCGCTTGCTTAAAAACCTTGTGACTAGTGACTTTTCGGCGCTGCTTTATCGCTTCGCTACGAACGCTGGCGAATTTTGTGTTGTGCAAATTTAGGAAACAATTTAATTCAACAATTCGTAAAGAATAAATTGAAATTGAAATTTTTCAGAGATTAGAGTAAAAAAATGTCGAAAAGTTCTCGAAAAATGCTCTACAACGTGCAAATTTTTTGCTGTGATAAAAATAAAGAAATTGAAAACATCTTGTGTTCAGCTAAAAATTACAAATTAGCAAAAAATACATAAATAAAAAGCCACAATGTTTTATTCAAATTGTATTTAAAAATTAACAACAAAAAAATGAAAAAAAATAAACCGAAAAACTATTTGACTAGAAACGTTTAAAATTTAAAAATCAAGCCGAATTAAAAAAAAAATGTATTTAGCTAAAATTTAAAGGAAAAAGTTTTAAAAGTTGGAGAAGTTTTTGTTCAGCTTAAACTTAAAAATCGGAAAAGGTTAACAAAAAAACTAAAATAATGTCTTCATCTACAAAATTTTAAATTTATGAATTAAACCGAATTACGAAAAATTTATTTACCCAAAACTAAAACCCACACACACACTTGACATATTTTCCGAGAGGTAGAGTGAAAATTAAAAAAAAAAAATTTTAGAAATTCGTGAGAACGTTTTTTAAGCTGGAAACTTTTTGCTGTGATGACGCTTAAAAACTAGACAAAATAATTTGAAAAAAATTTAACCAAATATTTTTAATTTAATGAATTAAACAGTTTGCTAAAGTCGATTTTCAGATTAGAAATTTATTTGTGAACTGGGAGAATTGGAAAAAATCGGTTAAAATTATACCAAAATTTGTTTGAGAAATAACACAGATAAAAAACAGTTTAAAAGCTAGTGAACAATTCTTGTCGAGCTGCAACCTTTTTTCTGGCATAAAGATTAAACAAAAAAAAATATCTAAATATATCAAAAATAGATTAAAACTATCAAAAATAAAAATAAAATAAAAATATCAAAAAAATTTAGTTTAACTTAAATTTTTTCGGCAAATTAAATCATTAGGAGAACTTGATTTTCAGTAGAATACAAATTTTGTTTATTAAAAGAATTGTGAAAAAGTATATCGAAAATAAAGTTTTTGCAGGGTTACAAGAGATTGTAGCAAAAGTTAAAACTTTGTGACAAAATTTATAAAATTAATTTGTTTTTAGAGTACCGTTAATTTCTTTATAATCCAATGATCGGAACTAAATCAAATTAGTATGGGACCACGGTTCACGAGGTCCAAAGTTATCCGGTAACATACATACAACAAAAAAATTAAAATATTTCGATCAATTGATAACCTCCTTTTTTAAAGTCCGTTAAAAATGATAAAAAAATAAAAAAATAAGCATTTTTTTTTTATTTGATGAATTAGGTAAACAGTATATAGGTTTCAGTTGAATAGAGATTTTAAAAAGTAAAAACTAAAAATAAAAGTATGAGAATAATAAACCTAGGAAAAAATATGAACAACAAAAGCATAAAAAAAAATAAAAATAATACGACTCTTACAAAACCTCATACAATCATTATTTAATTGGACCGCTTAACTTTACTGTGTTGTTATTTTGTGCTTTGTATCTTTTCATAGACATATGTATATTAGGGCGATCTTTAAAATATCAACATATAAACTTTGTTTGAGGCATCGCTTTATTTTTTTCTACGTTTAAAATCAAGACAAAAACGAAAACTTAAAAATTTTAAACAAATTTGTATGGGTGGCTACCTGGTTTTTAAAAATTTTAATTTTTCTTCAAATACAAAAATTCGGAAAAAGTTTCACTTGAAATCTGATACATATATTTTACATATGATTGAAACTTGTTTATATAAATTCATAAAGTTGCTAAGTTATAGCCGGTCAAAGTCAAAATTTTGTAGAATTTTCGCAATATTTATTAAAAAATTAATTTTTTTAAACGCCGGTATCGACCTCAAATTTCTTTTTTTAATTTTGAAATTTTCGTGTATGACTTTATTTTGTACGTAGAATGAAAAAGTGGCTTCCCATGGTGTTCATATTTTCTAAGGGCCACCCTATTGTTTGTACACATGTAATCACATACCCACAACGAAATGAATTTTCTATGCTGTAACATTATAAATTATTTTTACCCTCTTTTTTCAACATTTTTCGCGTATTACTAAGCTCTTTGTAGTTCGCTTCGCAAATTTTTGCAATTGTTACTACTTTTGCTTTACAAAAATTTTGTTTGCTTTTTTTAATACACTTTACCTTTACTCTCTTACCTTTGCTGCTTTCAAATCTGCGCAACCTGCCCAACATTCTTGCTATTTCATCTTGCTTAGCACTACTTTGCAAAAATTTACTTTGTTCTTGTTTATTTGTCTTCAAACACTTCCTAAGGCTTTTTAGTACGTTGAAGCCGCCTTAGTTGGGGGTTGCCATGTGTTTTACGCTGATTGATGTTGTTGCTTTTGTCGTTGTTAAGTTTATGCTTTATTATTTTGTTTCTTGCTTTCGCAATGACCTCGATTTGTGGTCGCTTTTTTTTTTTGTTGCTGTTGTAGTTATCCAACAAATGTCGTTTGATGGTTTCTGCTTTTGACACCATCAACACTGCCGCCATATTTGTTCGATTGCTGTCAAGCGGAAAATGTGGAAAAGTGTAGTTTTTTTTTATGCGAGTCATCGAAGCCGATTCAAGTAAACAGAAGCATAAAAGAGGGACTGGTTTTTAATATTTTTTAAAAGCATAACATATGTGTAGTGTTTAAGAACACTTTCTGGGTTTCGTAAAAAACATCGAAATAACTGAATGAATAAAAATGGGTTTATAAACCGGTTAGGTAAAATTTTTTTTCGCAATCAAGCAGCCATGCTTAAACTTAAAAGAAAATTGTTGCCAGCACTGCCAGCTGTGGCTAAACCTATTATGCTAACTCATAGGAAGCCACTCCAAACTTAAGCTCTTTATGCATAAAGCTAAGCACTTTAGCAGATGTCGTGCTTTAGTTTTTTGGATTAACAGGATATTCTTTCTGTTAAATGTATGAGTCTAAAACTACTTATACGTAGGCAATCACATTGTCTGTGGTCTGGCGTTTTCTCAGGCTGCCTACAAAATTTTTAGTTCGTTTTCCTCAGAGAGTGCGATTTTGCAGCAAAGTTTACACATACATTCATGCGAAAAATAATAGGGAATTTAATGGGCTATGAAACTGTATAAATAGATTTTTTCTTAAAATTCTTAATAAAAGGTTTGTTGTTGTTGTAAACTTTTGTTAGAATTTTTCTAATTTTTCTACAAAGTTTGACATTTGGACTTTGTAGTTTTATAAAAAAAAATAATACATATTACACAAACAAAAGAAAATTAATTCAAATATCTCTTAACAAATAATGCCTATGGTGCAACAGGCGAGAACTGGGAGCAAATCCTGAAAAGACGGACCTAGTAGTCTTCACTAGAAAGCACAAGATACCCGGCCTCGATGCTATAACATATATATAATAGAGCGAAAACCCCTCGTAGTAAAGGAGAGAACAAATATTTCGGTCTCATACTCAATAGGAAACTAAACTGGGACCAAATATTACAAATAGAGTGCGTAAAGCAACAGTACCAGTATACCCTTACAGCAGGTCAATAGGAAAAATATGGGGGATGGAACCTAAAATAATACACGGGCTATACACAGCGGTAGTTGGATAAAGTCTAAAGGCTTGGCTCCACAGTCAAACCTGGTGCTGAACTGCTACTGAACTTTCTTTCTAAATAGGTGGTTAAATAACAATTATGGTCGGGGTAGAATACTAACGGAGTTTTCGGGCCTTCCGGATTGGTGGAGAGATTCAAAATGGTTTTAGGAGGAATTGGGAGTTGCTGATCGCACATGTTGACTTTGAGCCTAAGCGAGTCTTATAAACGAACACGACAACGTACACTAACCTAACTATAGCTTTCATGGAGCTTTCATCGAAGACCTTCTGGGCTTCGCATTTCTCTGGAGTATCTGCCCTTTCCTAATCTTGCTACGACTTCCTAGTTTATAGTAACTACTAGCCATGATGGGGTTTTGGGGATTCTAAGGACTTCATTAGTATTTATACGAATACACTCGCGCTCACAAATATGCATTGCGAAAATTTACGCCTGTAATATGGTTGGATATGTTAGATTTGGTACGCTTTTCTGAAACCCAAGTCGACATAATCCGACTCCTCCATTTCCCTTCTCTAGTTAAGGCCCGTTATTGTATCAAAATTTTGGTTTTACCATAAAGCCTTCAGTCATCCCGTAGAAGTTTTGCATCTTCTGAAAACTCAATCTCTCTCCTTACAAATTTTTATTTGGTCAGATAGAACTTCTTTCTTTTGGTGAATGGGGCAATGATGGACTTAATTGGATTTATTGATTAACTCTACTGTTATGGCAGCTCTCGGCCAAAATATGTAGTGTTTTGTTAGTCAAGGTCGTTCCATTTTTGTCACGTAAACACTCACATGCTCTCTTTTTGTTAGATGGTTTCGATAGATCTTATCGAACAAGTTTTACCAGAGATAGGTTTGGATAGATGTCTGTAGCTTCAAAATATGAACTGGAGTTGGGAAGATCATTGTATATAACATTTCAGTTGAGCACAAAGAATTCAATGAAGCACCTCAACCTCGCAAGTTCAATCTTAAACCGCTCGAAGAGACCTAAATTAAACCATGATTAGTTGGGTTCGCCGATATAAGCTCCGAGAAGCTCCAAGTTATAGACCTGTCGGAACACCGCACTGCGGATGGTAAAGAGATGCCCGTTGCCAATGAGAAAACTTGTGAAAAGAGGCTCAGAAGGAAGAAAACTATATTCATTCAAACGGCTGAGTATCAGCACCTTAGAGGATTCCGTGACTCTACACAATGCTTTGCTTGGACATTCGAGTCTTCTACATGTCCTCGTAGCATTCTATTCTTTGTTGTGAGCAATAAGATGTTGATCTCTTCATCTAAAAGTATTATTGGACAGCTACCGTCTGAATTTGCTGTAGCTGTACGGAAAAGGTTTTATCGGTATTTGGAGGCAGTTTAGATCATTGTTTTTTAATATTTATTATCTACTTATTGTACCACCCTTGTTATACTCATTTCGGCTATTAGTTGAAGCAACATTTTCTTGCAGTTTGTTGTCTTCAACGACTTTGCTTTCGTTCGTATGCTGCTACGTTGTCATTGACCAAATTCTCATTACACTCGAAACATGTTTCCAAATGTAGCAATCATGCTAGAAACCACCAGCATATGCGGCAAAACAAGCGTAGACAACTCGAATGAAATAGACACGTAGACGCATTTAAAAAAAAAAATCATAAGCTCTGTTTGCAAAAACTAAAATAAATTAGGAAGGCGTGATTCATTACCAGGAGGATAATTTAATGCTGCTTATTGGTAAATAAATGCCTAAATTTCGAATTTTCGGTAAATTAAAAACTTCAGTTGCCAACAGCGCCCCCTATGAATGTACCAACCGACACAAGCGACGCAGTTCGCATTAAGCACGAAGCCTTTTTTTTTGGGGGTTTTTCTGGTGCCGAATCGTGGTAAGCATGCGGTTTTTAGGTGTCGAGACCTCCAAACTATTCAGCTGCAAAATTAAATTCATCAGCTGATTGGATATGTTAAAGGTATTATTTCATTTATTTAGAGAGAACAGTAAACTTTTTCATCCGTATTTTTATGGGTATGCGGTTTTAAAGCCCTGTCAATCTTAGCCTAATAAAGTGCAAGTTTCAAATAGTTAAGAATGCCGTTGATTTTGGATATTTTTTTCTTTTTTGTCGAGCGTGTTGCGCATTTTCTTTCTTATGACGCACAGTGGTCTGAAATCCAAGATGCCGTTTTTAAATCGAATATCGATTAATCGAGCCCGTCCGATTCCATTTTTTTGGGCGATTTTTAATTCCGATTCGATCCGTGAATCGATCCCAAAAACTCGAGAATCGACATTCGATTTTTCCTCAATAGAAGCATCTAGAAAATTTTTAAGAAATTTGAATTTGAGGCTAGTACAAAAAATGAAGGCACCTCCAACAAATAAAAAATTCGGAAAAATGTAACTATTTTCCTAAGTAGGGCTAAGAATTTATGATATTTCTATTGAATGCTCATATCGTTGTCGTAATATAGAAAAACCTTATATCACACTTTTGTATCTACGGATTGTTAGCTACCTGATAGTTTTTGGATAAATCTGGATATTGAAACCGTTGTGAACACTATATCGACTGCTGAGTGGAAGATCGACCTATCTCGGCAGCCAGTTCGAAAATGCCCTATCTCAAAAAACGTCTCAACAACGCCCTATTTCAGTATTTTATTGAAAACCAACTTATCTCAAAATTTGGTTGAAGAGCGCCCTATATCACTTTAAAATCTATTGAAAATGTGCTGGGAGATCGATATATTTTTGGACGATTTCTGCCTGCATCGATTAATTTTATTTCGATTCGAATCAATTCAAAACTCGATATTTTTTAAAACGATCTGGCATCTCTAATCCAAATCTAGGTGGACAAAAGTTTTTGCTCAAAGACGCTCTCACACAATTTGACAACACTTTGTTTCGATATGTTTTTGAGGTCGCCGATCACCAATTTGAAGTGAGATTTAAAAAAAATCAAGATCATCAGATAAGAAAAATTAAGAGATCAGTAAACTTTAATTTATTTATTTTAAGTTTGGAATTTGGAAATCGCAATGGATTTCGACATGATTTTAAAAGAAAGTGAGTTTGGAGATGGTAATGTCAGGTAGTTACTTTTGTATAGTTAAAGTAGAAAACATTTCATTGCGTGCCATACTGAACTATTTTAGTGGGTAAATCGTAGAGAACCAGGTGCAAAATATATGAGAAAACATAAGAACTCAAAAAAAAATAATAATTCAAAGAACTTGATTTTCCGACTTTTGTCCACCTTGATTTGGGATTCAAACCACTGTGTAACGCACGACCGAAATTTAATTTCATTTAAAGCAAATGCAGTGAAATAAGATAAGTTTAGAAAAAAATTAAAGTTAAATTTGAAATAATTGAAAATATTCATATCCTACAATTCGACAATTGGCAAGTTGTTTGCACTTAAACTTCAATCTAAGTGGTCATACCCGTACTGTAATTTAGATTTCTCTCCATGCGCAGGTTTTCACTAATTTAGGTTTTATGGTTAAATATTTATTGCTTTCAAAAAAGGTATTAACTTCATAGCTGGAGGTAACTGCAAATATTAAAAAATTCAAACGTAAAAAAAAACGAGAGAAAAAGGCAACTGCTTATTAAATTTAATAGATTAATAAATTGAACTTGATAGTGAAAGTTAAAAACATATATGGATATACATACATATAAAAAAAAAAACATTAAAAAAAAAACTTCAGCCCATTCAGCTCAAAGGCATAAATTAATTAATCGAATTTATGAAGGTCATTGCGTCTCAATAAATGATGTATAGGTTTAAATTTTGCTTATCGAATTTTACCATAGTTTCCAAGTTTATTCAATGCAAAACTGCAGCCATAAATTGTGTGAACCTAAAAATATAGAAAAAAAAAAAAAAAAACACACACTTTATCTCCAATGAAAAACGATAAAGAATAATAATTTTATACAAAAGACATGTTTGCTTTTGTTATTAGAGTACGAAAAAAATACTTGACATCATGAGACATATGTATATATATGATTACTTAGCGCTCTAAAGTCATTACCCCTTTACCAATAATTTATAAATTATAAAACACTTTTTTTTAAACTATTGCTTCAAAGGTGAAGGAGACTCCAATAAAATTCTAATTTCCGCTGATAAGCACCAGAAAATACTAAACACTCAGCTAAACGTGTGCTTCAGTGCTATTGTAAAAAAATACAAACAAACAGTGTTAAAAGAGATTCTCGAAAAATAGTGACGTCATCTGAGAGCGCCA
>NW_016164753.1:248-19176 GCF_001687245.7 Rhagoletis zephyria | reverse complement strand
AACTTGACACCATACACCTAGTCGATAGAATTGAGATATCCAATATGTTACTATGCCATTCATTGTAGCTTTTAACTTTAAAATTTGTTGTGGAAAGAAAAAATTTGTAGCTTTCGTTTTTCTGGAAAAACCCTTTTCGAACAAAATCTAGTATGTAGTGCTAACTTGACACCATGCACCATTCACGACAGAATTGAGATATTGAAAACGTTACAACGGCATTAATTGTAGCTTTTTTGTTGTAAATTTGCTGTGGAAAGAAAAAATTTGTAGCTTTCGTTTTTTAAGAAAAAATGGTATGTAGTGCTAACTTGACAGGAATTATCAAAGAGCTCCTCTCTTTAAAGACTCAAAGAAGACCACTCGAGTCCGCAAAATAAGGTTTCCGTCCCACGAGAACAGACGGTGAGTCTCCCTACATTCAGGTAAGGCACGGGGTCTGCTCTGTATTTCTCTACGAAAAGCAATTCATTCGGATTCGAGTACTTTGCACTATGAATGTGTAGCTTATCGCAGAGCCAGATTTTTGAACGACTCCACACTCAACGTTATCGACTCAATTCAAATTTCGCAGCAGAGGTTAATACAATTCTTGTGCATACTAAACCACTTAAGTTGAAATAGGGAGCACAATAGATCAAATCTGGTCGCGCTGCAATGGGCCTGTAGAACTACCCCTACATCACCATAACCATACCCATAACCATACTTTGTATCACATTCTTTATACTTTCTGCAGTATGAGAGCGGATGTGTTTTTTTCGTCTAAGGGTACGTTCACACCAAAAGCGGAGGCGAGCCGAGCGAAGTGGGATGAAAAGTTTTCGGAATTTTTATAATTTTTGTGCAAAGCTTTACATTTGGATTTACATTTATGGTTTTTATTGGATAAAGGGCTAAGTATATTTTAATAAAAGATTAATGAACCGTAAGAAAAGCAAAAAAAAAATGGTCTAAACTAGTCAAAAATGTTGAGGAGCTATCTTTCGTCGCGGGTTGTACATATATTCCCTGAGAGGTAACACAGAAACAATTTTAAGGCATTTATTGGCAAACCCTTGCCGAACCCCCCAAATGCTTATGAATAAAATAAATTCAGCTACCCCTATGCTATCGCAGTTTATGTACACTGGCGGCAGAAATAATAGACTCTTTGTACTTTTAAGAATTTTGGCTATATTTATTTAGTCGATTTTATGTTTAATATTTTTTTATTAACGCATAGGTAGTTATGCAACAAGAATCATATAAATCCTCTTTTCAAACTTTGAACAAAATTTTAAAAATTCTACAAATTTTTAAAATTTTTATTCAGAATTTTTGGGTATGCAGTTTTCTAGCCCATTAAATTATAATAAAGTGCAAGTTTCAATTGGCTACAAAATACCGTTGATTTTTAATATTTTTTTTTGCTGACTGTGTCGCGCATTTTTTCCCATACAAAGTGTGAAAATGCCTTGCATCGTCAACAAAAAAAAAAATTTCAAAAATCGACGGTATTCTCTAGCCACTTGAAACTTGCACTTTATACTTTATACTAAAATTGAATGGGCTATAAAACTGCATACCAAAAAATTCTAAAAATTCTTAATTAAAAGTTTAAAAATTTGGTGAAAATTCGTCGAATTTTTATAATTTTTGTGTAAAGTTTGAAAAGGGGATTTATATGACGTTTGCTATATAACTAGCCATGCTTTTATAAAAAAACATATTAAACATAAAATGAACCATGGAATAATAGCCAGAACTCTTCAAAGTAAGGCGAGTCTATTATTTCTGCCGCCACTGTATTCGCTCTCGCACCAATTGATGAGCTTGACGGATGAGCAGGTTTTTTTAGGAAATAAGTACATATGTTTTGGATGGAAGCTAAGCTGGTTCAGACTACAATACGTACAAACTCAGCTGCTGATGCTGACCGCGACCGAGCAACTCACTACAAATGGCCCACTTCGGTCGGCCTACCTCGCTCATTTTCAATGCCTTTCTATTGCTTACTTGTCTTCTTCTATTTATTACGAGCTTCACTTCGCGCTCTCTATTCGCATTCTAACTCACTACATACATACATACATACGAACATTTTTTTTTTGTGCGAATCGCTGTCTCTGCTTTGGTAATTGTTAATTATTTTGTACTCACCTTTCGTTTTGCCATTCACTTCTATGTAGGTACTCCGACGTCTGCCAGCCGTTTATTGTTTGCTGTTTTTTTAGTGCTCTAACATTTTACTATCAGCATTCATACAGCGAAAAGTGACGAGCGCGAGCGCAGTTTGTGGAAAAATTTGTTTAATAAAAAATAAATTTGTTTTCAAATTTAATTTGAATATGAAATCAGTAGTGTACGTCGTCACACACCAATCTCCTCTCTCAGCGCCCGATGGCCGCAATACTATACAATTACTGATACGCCACGGTGGGGGACTACCTGCCAGCGAGCAGTAGTGACTACATGCGTACATACATACAAGACGAAAAAATTATTAAAAAATAATAATAGTAATAATCATACTAACCGCCATTCAGCCGCTCGTGTCCGGTGTTAATTTTAACTAAAATTACTTCATAACAAAAGCAGCGTTCATGTGCGGGTAGGCGCGCGCGGTGTGTTTCACGGTTCGCGTAGTTAGAATTTACCGATTCGGTCGCTTGCGGTGTACGTTCGTCACATGTATGTGTGTGTGTGTGTGTGTGCCTAATTTGTTTATTATTTATTACTGTGTGTTTTCTATTCTTTTTTTTCGCCGCAATTGTCAGTTACTCAATGTCGAAAAAATGTAGAAATATTCAAAGTACAAGCGCGCAAACTAAAAAAAAATCTACGAGCGACGTTGAAACTATACGAAAAACTGGCAAAATCGCAAAACGATAACTCACAGCTTACTACTCGTACAAATGAACACCCCTACGCTGTTTATCGATTGTGAATACCCTTTTCTCCAGCGCCACTACACTTACCGTACGACGACGAGTACCTAGGCGGCCACAAAGCACCCACTGCCTAGCCAAACAGTCAAATAGACAGTCAATTGAGCCCACTTGACAGTCGCAGAGTAGCAATTGCGAACGCGCGCTATTCAAACGCTATGCATTCTCTGCACACTTGCACGGAGGCAGCGCAGCAACAGTGCGCCGCTGTGTCGCCGGTAATAGTGCATCGCGAGTTTTATCAATGTGCGCGCATCAATGCCATCAATTAAAAAAAAGAGAGAAAAAAGGCCATACACATTCGCATAATTCGGCGCAATGCCAATAGCGCACAAGTGCAATAATAACAATAACAATTTAAAATTGTGTAAAGAAAGCGAAGTGAACAACAAATTGTAGAGATAAGAATAAGAAGTGTGTGCGCTTTTTTTTGTCTTCTTTTTTTCTACGAAAAAAAAAAAAAATTACCTTCAATTCAAGTGAAATAAGTGTAGTGAATTTGCAATGTCTAAAATGCATACCCGCACACGCGCTCCATCATTGCCGCAACTCTGTTTGTCGCACACGCCCACCTCCTCCTCCCCTGGCACGCCCATCTATGGCAGTGTTGGCAATTTTGCCAATTTTGGCAATTCAACTTCTTCGCTGCTACATTCGCCATTCTCGGTTTCGTCGCTATCGCTATCGCCTAAATTCCCAGCGAATTATGTCAGAAGCGAAAAGGTAAGTGAAAACAAAAAACAAAAAAAAAAACGGAAAGAAAACAAAATAAAAATAAATACAAAAATTTACAAAGAAAATATTAACTTAAACGAAATTAAAAAATACAGAGGCAGCTGCTTATCATATAATCCAGAAATCTATTATGTCTCTTAAATTTTATCTCTTTGGAACTGGTGACTTAGAAGGGAATTATACTGTTAATATATATAGAATATAGTATATAAATGTGCATAACTATAACTGATATGATTTTCTGCAATTTGTTGAATTATTTATGTATAAAGCTTTCAAAACTCAATATTCGATCCTCATTTCTCTATGAGTTAAAATCTTCTAAAGGCACTAACGTAAGGTTTAGTTACTTACTAAAAAATTATGAATATTTCATTTTTGAATCTTATCGTCATTCAAATTTCTAATTCCTGCGTTTTAAGACTTTAAATTTTATTTCTCCACACTTCATCAAATTTTTCTTAAATTTTTGAAGCTCACTAGTTAATACGGGGTCTTAGTCGAATCATTAATCAGACCTTATCATTGGGTGGTAGCGTCCTAGTCTTTTCCGCCTGGGTACTGGGCGAGTGCACTCCCATTTCCACTCCACCGACCTCCTAATCCTGGGTGTTATGCGACTCCGTGCCCATTGGAGGGTTTGAATTTCCCTTATTACGACCTTGACCACAGCACCCGCATCGTCGGGTAGGTGGTCGGTACGAGCAAGTTGAACAAAAACAAAACAATTCGAAGCCGAGTCCTCTCTCCCGGTCTTCTTTAAACGGCGGAATCGACTCTAAACGCCGCGCGGGGCCGGCCAAGAGAGCACTTGCTGACTGTCGCATGGCCACCAAGATTCTGAGACGCTACGGTGGACAGAGTGTTCCACAGTTATTTGAGCTCGGACGCTCGGACGCTTGAGTGGCCTGAGTGGTGCTAAGCGGCGGCCAAAAGGGCTGCAAGGAGGGTAATTCTGGGGATGCGAACGCGTCCCGCACCGAATCTGTCAAGCGGCAGAGGTCGTTGGCGGTGCGTTCGGGAATGGTGAAATAGTGTCTGACTTCCTTCTTGACCGCATCGGATTACTTCGTTGTAAAGCTTATTTGGGTTCCAGGTTACAGCGAAATCGTATGGCCGATGAGCTGTTAAAACAATAAGCCCTTGAGGAATTACTCCCGGATAGAGGTCTGTGAGTCCCCCTGACCTCGTGTGCTTTTGGACAGATGGGACATCCGTCACGTTAGCTGATATACTTCTCCAAAAACTGATGAAAATTATTCAGGAATTAGGTACTAATTAGGTGTTATTTAGGGCCTCTAAAATCAATTTAAGTACTCACTTGGTTTCCGAGAAAATCGTTTGTTTATGCATGGCTGACCCAAAACACATTTTCGCGAATATTTCGGACATCTCCCGCTCTTTGTGGGAGTGCTAACTGGTCATTGTGTGATAGGTAAGCATGCTTTAAGGCCGAATATCATCGATAACCCTTACTGCACCAGCTACGTGGAGTATGATGAGGTGGAATCATCTCAAAACCTGCTGCTCTGGTGCCCACCGTCGCGAGCCTAAGGTTTAGCTTTCGGGAATACACATCATTCGGTTGAAGAGCTTCTTTGTGAGCACGGAGCATTTCTCTTCAAAGAAGCCAGAGGCGTCGTCATTCTCCCTTACATTCCCCGTCTCTCCCTGCGCTCCCCTCACGTTCCGAACTCCCTGCGTCATTTTGCCTCTCAACTCTAAAGGGCATCCCCGCGGAAAGTTTAGATGTGCCCAGGTGGGCCTCCATCTACGAAGACAGCTTGATAACCTAACCTAACCTACTTAATGCGATCCTTTCATGGGTTTTCTCATCGACCACCTCTTCCTTAGTAGAAATATTTTAGCTACCGGTAGTTTCCACATAACTATATTACCGGCCGGCTATAATGTCGACCGCTGTGGTGTAGTGGTAAGCAGTGCGCGCTTCCACTCATCAGCACCTGGGTTCAAGCCCTGGTCAAAGCACCATCGCAAAAAAAATATAGAAAAAGGTTTTTTCTCAACAGCGGTCGTCCCTCGGCAGGCAATGGCAAACCTCCGAGTGTATTTCTGCCATGAAAAACAGCTTCTCATAAAAATACAATCGCCGTTCGGAGTCGGCGTAAAACTGTAGGTCCCTCCGCTNCAAATCGGCGGAGAAGCTCGGCCAAATACTAACATATGTGTAAGCGCCAATCTAAAAAAAAAAATAATAATACCGGCCGATATCGCCGAGTTATTAGAGATGCGTGCTTAAACTCCAAATAATTCACAATTCTGATTTACTAAACAATCAAAAATTATAAAAACGATGCAAGTAAAGTTAAAGAAAAACATTTCGTGTAAGTATATACTTGTATTATTGGTCATATCATTAGCACCCCAAATTTTAAAGTTTTTTGCCGAAGGTGTTGCGGTGTTCTTCCATCGAAAAATAAATTGTGTTTATTCGTGATAGGAAAGTAAACGCGTCCAAAAAAATCTAGAATATCAACCTAGTAAATTACGAGGATTGCACATTTTTTGCCATTTTTTCGGTTTTTCGCAGTTTATTCGAAATTTCGGTGGGGCGGACCTCAGATTTGGATTCATCGGGTCGAAATTTATGTCGGTAGGTGGGTCTCGTTTTTTTGTGTAACACTTGAAACTTGCACATTATAACCCTAAAATTTAATGTGCTATACGACCGTTTACTCAAAAAACACTTCAGGAAAAAAATTTGAAATTTTGGTTGAAAATGTTAAAAAATTTTTTTTTAGTTTTCAATAAAGTTAACTTGCGATTAAATGGGTTTTGTTAGAGAATGATTTATATTTTAATTGAAAAATCTTAAAAATAAATAAATAAACATACACTGCCCGAACAAAGTATTGGCACAGCAAATTTTTCACAATATATGCAACAATTTTCACTCTAATATTTTGCCGCTAATTTCATATAAAAATATAGTTCATTCTACAACAAAAAACATAAAAATATAATTCCTAAACTTTGTGCTAAACTCGCGAAAATTCAACAAATTTTCATGAAAATTTTCAACTTTTTAATTTTTTAGAATTTTTTTGAGTATGCAGATTGTTAAAACGTACTCGCCAAAAATCACGTTGATTCCTTTTCAAGTTTGAATTTGGTAATATTAACCAATTTTTGGTTGATTTTTTTCTCAGTGTAGAAAAAAAGCTTAAAAACAACCACTTTTCAGTGATCAAAACATACAAATATCTTAAGTAAAAGTCTGAAAGAAAACAGAATAACGATTATTTTCGGTGCTCTTTAGAACGACACCAGATGCCCATGCACTTGAGTTCGAAACTTCGAAAAGAAATCGAAAAGTCAAATTTTTAAAAGTCATGAGAAAATCATATGCTGCATTGAGAGCGAATTCTTTGCGTATTTCCGAGAAACTGATACCAAAATTTTTTCTTTGACTTTTAGATCTCAAAAGCTAAAATTACTTAACTTTATTTTACCGCGTCTGCTCTTTGTACTTAATTCGAAATGTCCCAAGAACTTTACTAGTCAACAAAATGCCATAAGTCAGCAAATAATCACAGACTCTCGCAATCGAATCGTAAATCCGCGCGCGCCCAAAGTCCATGGTGCAATCGATAATTATGGCAAACCGAGATTTTTTCCTACCAATTAAACGCTCACCAATGCACGCTGGCAAATTTGCAATGATTGCTGCTCTTTGCTACAGCAGCGCAACTGGCAACTGGGCAACTAGCAGCTAAGGAAAATGACAAAAGTTCAAGGTGAATTCGTTAGAAGTAAAATGGCATTTTCACACGCAATTCTCATAATTTCAAATAAATGAAAAAGTGAAAAGAAAAGAACGCAGCACAGCACAGACTGCCCGGACAGACAGGCAGCAGCGCTCGCCTTTAACAAATCCCAAGCAAAATCGCTCAATCTCTTGCAACTGCGCTGCCGCTGAAGAATTAAATTTCTGTTTTTATGTGCAAATCATATTTCTACTAACTACATATTTTTTATTGCAACAACATTGCTTTGCTTGTGGCAAGTACATAACTGATGCGCATGCTATCGTCGCTGCTACCTACCGCCTTTACTACAGCTGTTGCAATTAACACCACCACCACCACCACCACCACCAACACCTTTCATTTTCAATTTTCTCATGGAAATTTGCAAATCCAACAACAACAGCAACAACTGAGTTGGCTTGCTACATAAGTGAGTATTTAGCATTTTAGGTATTTTTATGAGTAGGAGGTATGCGCGGTATTTTAGAGGCGGCACAGTGTTGCATACACGCTTACATGGTGCATAAATAATTTTGGTTGCAGCACACACACACATGCATATACTTGCCTGCTTGATTTTTTAGGGATACTGAACGACTTATGCACTACTTGCGCGCCGTCGTTGCTAGCAGACTGCGGCTGTTTTTTGGAGCAGAAACAAATTTCATTTGCAAATCTCTTGTTGCATAGGTATTTTTTCGTATGCACTTAATTTTTAGTTTGTTTTTTGCTTTGCCTTTTTTTTTTTGTTTTTTATGTTTTTTGTTGCGCGCGTCAATGGACAAAAAATAATGGAGGCAGCATTAACACTGCTCGCTCGCAGCCTAATCAACTTTACTCAATCTTCTTGCAGTTATTGTTGTTGCTTTTGTTCTTTACATTTGCAAATAAGTATGCATTCCACTAATGTATGCATATTTTGCGAGACTCCCCCATTGGTATGCAGATGTTGCACGCCTTTTGATTTTGCTTGCTTGCTTGCTGTCTGTCTGTTCGTTCTCTGCTGCTTTCTTGCAGCAATTTTTCGTGTGCATGCAAACTTTTTTATAAAGTTTTTTTTTTCTTCAAGGCGAATGTGTAGAATAATTGCCCGCATGCACCGGCTGTTTTTTTTAGTACAGTGGGTTGAGAGTGCTCCAAATTTTAATAAACAAAAAATATATTTTTAAAAATCTTAAAGGCAATTCTAGCAACTGTCTTTCAAGTAACCACTGTCTTTCTAAAGACCAAAGTCTTTCTTCAGACAATTCTCAATTCCGGCAATTATCTTGAAAGCTCTTTACTGTCTTTCGAAAGACTAATTTTAGCAATAAGTTTTAAAAAAATTAAATTAAGTTAAAAGAAAAATTAAATATATGTAAAATTAAAATAAAGCAAAATTAAATAAAAATATTTTAAGAAATTAAATTAAATAAAAAAACTCTTTAAAACCATAAAAACTCATAAATAAAAAAATCAATAAAATGAATATAAAAAATTAAAAACAAAAAGTAAATGATGAATTTCAAAGAAAACCCCTCTTAGTTTTAGAATTTTTTTGAACATAAATAGCAAACAGCGATTCTTTTAAAATGAAATACCATAAACCGTTTAAATTATACTTAACTAAACAAAACCAGACTTTAAAATTAAATATTTAAGTCACATTTGGTTTTAATGAAGTTCAGTTTCATTATTCTTCGTAAATTTTTTTGTTAGTTTTTTAGCATTTGATTCGTTGCTTCAAATTTAGTACCTTTTCTAGTTCATTTATTATTTTATTGAAATTGATTTGGAAAAACACTTTTTCCACATTTGGTTTGGCGACTGGAATGAACGGATAGCTTTTATCAAACATTTCTTTTTTATTTGTTCAAATCGGAAATTTCGAAAAAACTGCAATTTTTACCAGAAGGTAATTTAAACAACTGTAAGCTTGCCTAAAAACTGTAATTTACCGTTAAAACTGTGAATCTGGCAACATTGTTCCCTAAGGAATAATTCAATTTTTCAAACTTCAACCCACTGTAAGTCTATATTACCCCTTCTGCATTATTGCATTATCCAGCCTGGAATTTCTGTTTCTTGTTATGCGCGGCTGACATGCGCCACCACATTTTAAGGGTTGCCACGAGCATACAGTGAATTTTCACCAGCACTGCCGACTCAAATTTCGCTCCTCCGCCCAAATAATGCTTGCTTCTACTACTGAATACCTAATTTTAAAGACATAAATCTTTGCCACGCCAGCCCGCTTACCCGAATACTTTTACTGTGCTGCACTTGCTCCCTGTTGTTGTTGTTGAAGTTGCATGCACTATTCTCCCAGCTGCTGATTGGGGCTTCATTATTACCGTAACCAGGCTATTTTTACTTTTCTTTAAACTCCACTGGCTGACACTGCTAGGCTGCCTAACTGCCGGGCTGACTGACTGACATTTCTTTGTGATTTTGATGTTGGCGCCATGTGAAAATGCATTTCTTTCATGTGCGATTGCAAATTCGAAAATGAAAGGAAAAATGCATCATTACAATTTCCCTTTTCACATGTGGAGTAAGGTAGCAGCAGAAAAAAAAAAAAAAAAAAAAACAAAGCTGCTGCTGCACTCAGCGCTAATTTGACGTTGGCAAAACAGAGTAAAGGTGAAGTCTGTCTGTCTGTCGGCAGCTTTGCTTGGTTGGAATGTTGGAATATCTTAAAAGATTGCCATCATTTGCAGTCGCTTGAGTGACTATCTTCCTGGCTCGCATGGTTGTCATTGTTAGCGGGCGTTTTTTTTAAAGAAATATTTTCAGAAAAAATAAAAATAAAAAAATGCCACAAAAAATTACACCCTTTACACACAATTCATTCCGGCATTCAGTCACTCACTCGTCGTAGATAATTTCATAAAATAATTTTCATTAACTGCAAATTTGCATTTTCTTTAATTTTCTATAATAGCACCTTTGCGCGATTTTACCCCTTTTTTCTTTGTTTGTTATGTGAATCTCTTCGCCGAGTTTTCTTTTTTTTGCAAAACTTTTGCAATTTAAAATTCGTATAGAAAAATTCGCATGGTTGCCTTTTTCTCAACCGAATCAAGGTAATATCACTTCTTTCATTTGCCATAAAATTGCAAATTGCGGCGCTTCTTCTGCTCTTCCTCCGACATCTTCCTCCTCTTATTCACTCACTGCCTGCCGGTTTCTTCGTCGGCAATTTTAAAGTTTTGCCATTTTTTCATTTCCTTATCGCATCTGCGGCTTTTATTAGCTTAGGGAGCTTAGCGAATTAGCGCCGTGCCAACTATTATTACTTTTTTGCTTCATAGCTTTATTGCTTTTAGCGTTGTTGTGTTGTTGATAAGTCGTAGTTAAATACGCAATGCCTATGTTTTTTTTCGCTTCCATGACATCATGTAACCATTTTTTGTTTGTTGGTTACGCACTAATGCCTGCAATTATTGCGAGTATGTTATCAGCAAGGCAGCTAGCTTGGCTTTACCCCTTCTTCCTCTGCTCAATCTTTCCGCTTAACACCTGCAGCCACAACTTCCTCTGCTGCTATGCGCTCGCAATCAACTAACTCCCACTCTACTCGCTTAGCTGGCCACCCAGCTTTGTATGCTCTTATTGTGGTTGTTGTTGTTGTTTTTCATATGTGTGTTTTTTATCATAATGAGAGATCGTGTTTTCTTTTCACTTTTCCTTTCAGTTTATTGCTTATTGTAGTACATAGCAAATATACTCCTCGTATTTGTATTATTCATGAAAGTAAATAGTCTTAACAAATGGTTAGGCAAGCTTATATCGATGCATAAATCTGTATGTTTGTATGAATATCTTATAGAAAATTTGTTAACACGAGCAATTGGCGCTGTCTTAAGACACGTATATGCATGTTCGTTTACTAGCCTCAAGCTCTGTTTTTCTATTTACCGAGTGGTTAGCAAAGCGTGTAGCGGCAAGCTATTAATACAGGCATGGAAATCGATGGGGGAAAAAAATGTGTTGAAAATTTTATTGAAAGACCTTACCAAAGAAGCTTGGGAGAGGCATTTAGAACACTGACATTGCCAAACCCTATCAATAGTTTGTACTTGGAGCAACACCTTGCAGCATGGCTGCTCCATACCCCCGATCTTTCTCACTCTGCCTTCGCCGTCATCACTCTCCAACTAATCACTAGGTCTTGGTCATTCTGCTTCGTGAATCAGAAGAGAATATTTATGTATGTATATCGGAATGTGACTTTAGTCAAATGAATTTGCTGTCTTGGCTGATGGCAATTTCGGCTTTTTTAGTCGGACCCTAAGAAATACGGTGGCTACGCAGTCGATCTAGGTTTCTTTCAAAATGGTTTTTTTTTCCACTTACAATTAGTTCCAAAACATGGAAGTCTTTAATTCTTTAAGAAGATAATTTCGCATAGGATGGTTGTTGGTTCGCACTTTTGTAGAGTTTAATAGAGATAACAAAAAAAAAAACAAAAAACTGGCCCGACCAATATTTATTAAAATCACTTTTTCCGAATTGAATTAAAGATCAAAGCCTACGCACCCAACAGAAATAGACAGTGTCACAACGTAATTGAATGCCATGCAATATGTTTATTAAAATTACAAAATACCTTAAATGCATTACGTTAACATTCGATTTGTCTAATAAATTATACAAAAAAAAAATTAAAGCTCAAAAGCCTCAAAATTACGAAGTACTTAAAATTACATCACAAGTACCGAATCTCACTAGTTTACATAATATTTTTTTGCCCTCTTATAACTACTTTGCCCTTAATATTTTTATCATCTTTTGGAATTTCCCTGCATGAATCAACAAAAATCAATTACGAAATCTCTTTGCGTGAACAAAGTTTCGACTGTTTACTTTTTTTTTTTTTNGCAACACATTTTCGACAACCGCCGCTGCATTAATCACCTCCCACTCTGGATGCTCCCACGGAAATGCTTGTTCACTATTTAAATGACAAGTCAACAGCCGACAGCACAGCGATATTATGCCATCATCACCTTCTCTTTCTCGTTGCATTACCATTCACCAAAGCCAGCATCATTTACCAGTAGCGCGCTTAATTAGTGCAGCAATCAACGCTTTTGGACGCGGCTCACTAATTTCGTGTTGATTTTGGTTTCAGTGACAATTGTGCGGGAATTTCAGTTTGGTGTTGTTGTTGTTGTTGTTCGATTTTGTGTATATTTTAATGCATCGGTGGCTGGTAGTAGCGATGTGTGGAAAGCGAGTTGATTTCAAATCGACTTTACTCTTTTTAGTAAAGCATAGAAGAAATTAGGCTTTTGTAATTTCCATTAAAATTTTTTGCTTGGAAACGGCGAAACGAACGGCAGCAGTACGGAGTCGATTACGAATACAATGAAGGTATGATAATTAAAGCAATAAAAAAGATATCGTAACGATATCAAAATTCAATATCGATAACAATTCGATAAAAATGTCTATGAATATTTTGATGATTTTAAAAATTGTGAATCATTAGGAATACCGATAAACTATCAATATTTGATATCGATAGTCATCAATACCGATGAATATTTTGATGATTTGAGAAATTATAAATCGTTAGAAATACCAATAACTGTACGAATATCGGTTGAAATATGCACAAATACTTACAACAAATAAATACCTTGCTGATATTTGTTTCCATAAATATATCGATAATATATTTTGACAAATGTCTCGATAAAAATATCGATTAATAAATCGATACAAAATAACGAATATATTGGTAATCATGACTGTGCCGATAAATAAATCGATAAATTGGTAAATATGTCAATATATATAAATATGTGTAAATAGTGGCATCCAAAAGTTTCTCAGTAATTACAACTGTTCTATCGATACCATTATTATTTATTTTTAGTTTTTATTTATCAAAAACTTTTCATCGACGACTTCTCTAAAATTGCATGATATTCAAAATATCCTAATAATTACTTAAATAAAAAAATATCACAAAAATTTGTAAAAGTAACTATTTGGGTAAAAAATATCGGTATCGATAAAAACAAATCGTTAGCACTTTACCTATAATTATAAAAAGTTTTAAAAATTTTGTGAGTAAAAACTATCGGCATCAATAAAAAATATAGCGATAAATATATCGATAGTACTTTCGGGAAATAATTCCAGATTATTTGAGCAAAAGATTATCGATAACTACCGATAAACATATGTCGATAGAAATTTCATATTTGAGCTAAAAATTGATATTATCAATAAAAATATATCGACTGCAATATCGCGAAACATATCGATAAATATATATGTTTAAATTATTCAAATTAAATGAACAAGTTATCGAAAACGCGACAATATTTTGAAAAATTATTTTAACAGCATTATCGGAAAGTATATCAGCAACTATAAATGTACAGTTCACAGTTATACATACCGATTACTATAAAAAGTAAAAATTTTCAAAATTTTTTGAGTAAAAAATTATTAATAACGATGAAAAACTCGAAAAGCTTATCGATTACTGTAATAGTTTCCAAATTGTTCGATAGCGATATCGGGAAATGCATATATCGAGAGCTAAAAATATCCCAGTAGTTTTGAATGATTCATAAAAAGTCACTGTTTTACATATGTATTTGTAATAACGCTGATTTTACTTAAAAATTATTTCGTTTCAGTAAAGAAAAGTGATCAATAACAATAAAAAATGATCGATAAATTTTCGTAACGATAGCAAAATTTTAAAATATATCGATAACTAAAAATATTTTTGCTTTTAAAAAATTGGAACCAATCAGCCTTTAATTAAAAATTAAACTATTTCCGTAATAAGATTATCGATAACTATAAAAATCAATCGATAAATTTTTATTACGATATCAAAATCGATAAATTTATCGATAACTATAATGTTTCAGCAATACCAGCAATATCCACATTTTTTTAATTTCTGCAATATCGTTTCTGTCTTCGTTCAAAATTTTTGCCACAGCCGGCCGACTATTTAATACCTTCACCAAGGACCCTGAGTTTATTTAATATGCAATTGCCTGTCTCAACTGATCACCACCAATTTTATCGGAGATATTTAAGCATTTTGACTGTCACCACTAACGAGTGCACAAGTATCTCAGTGTGTATATACTTGCAAACATAGACAAAGCGTAATAAATTAAAGCTGCTACCACAGATCACACGCATCACACTTACGAACCACAACAACAACAATACAAAACCACAATTTTCCACAGCAGCTACAAACTTTTGTTTACCCATTTGTTTGCGATAAAATTGTCGAAATCGCGCGAAAGGAAACCGAAATGCCTTTGTTTTGGCCAACTTTTAAATATGTATGGCGAAAGGAAATTGTAGCAAACTTTCCATTTCGAACTGTGTGCAGCAAGCAAAATATTTACATAGAAAAATAAAAATGAGAAAACAAAAAGCTGTTTGTAGTTGAAAACAAATCTCAGAAAATCCTGGCCGAGAAAGTTTCAGTTGGAGCTGTCACTTAAACGCCGGTTAGTGTGGAAATAAAAGCGCACAAATGGGGTAATTTATCATTGCACTGGCTGTTGCCAAAAAAAAAAAAAAACAGTCGAAAAAACAAAAGAACAAATGTTCACATCAAAACCCTTTTACTATTTTTACTAGTAAATAGTTTGTTGTTCAAAAAAAAGGGAGCAGAAATTCAATTATCAGCTATTTCGCTATTATTTCCAAATATTTACATTTGTGCTCCCCATAAATGTTTAGTTTTAAAATTTGCATTTCTCGGCAATAATGGCCACAAAATTCACACAATTTTTGTTTGCAATAAATCGTCAGATCACAACTTTCTCACCGTTGCCTGCACTGCATCAACGTAAAAGGCCACACAAATTTTCTTCCGCTCCAGGCCCAAATTTTATTATCAGCAATATTACGGTCGTTTTGCAATTTCGACAATTTGAAATATTTCATCTCTATAAATGCTTGCGTTTGTGCGAAAAGTTGTGGGTATGTCGTCTGTCTTGCGGAATTGGTTGCAAATATCAAATCGTTACAAATCAATTTGGTTGTAAGTGCAAAATGTTGTTGGCTTTATTGCCGATGTTACTGTGCTTATTTTATGGCTGACTACGCTGTCTCTTCATATGCCGCAGATAACACTGCACTTGCTGAAGGTACAGTGGGGAACAATAGCAAATTTTTACGCAGGGATTTCGGTAATTTTATACAAAACCCCAATTTTTCATAAAGCGAATGAAAAATATATATGTCCATGTTCACAGTTTAAGCGGTAATATTTTTCAGTTCTCCTTAGCAGATTGAGCTGAGACCAGTTTAAACATGTCGTTCGAGATAAAATGCCTCTGTGACTTTCTGACTGAAAATTTACTTCAAGAAAAGAGCTAGATTAGATAGAATCATTTCACCTCAGACTACCACGGGATTTTTCCAAGACAGTTAAGAGGTTTTTCGAGCCTTTCGGTATTCTCTAATCTAAATTTTAGCTGTGCTCTTTATGATCGGCCAGAACAAACAAATATGCCTCAAAACCCTCCGCATTTTGTGGTCACCCTTTTGCACTGGCTGTAAATCGGAAAACTTGATTCAAATGAAGTAAAAAGTATTTTTTTTTTCACAACATTATAATTTATTTAAGTTACCCAGTTTAGGGAGATATCGGCTCACCGGGAACCTGAAAATTTGACGACTTTTTTTTAAATTATTACAAAGTTAGAAACTTTGAGTTTTGTGGACTTTGTTCCGAGCTATATTTTTTATTAAAAAATAATAAAATTTAAATAAAAAAGAATATTAAAAAAAAAATTAAAAACATTTACCGTACGATTTTCACAGACACTCATTCTACATACATTCCTATTTACATCCCACCGCTCAACAGCAATTTTAGCTCCTCTTTGTCCCCTTACGCCGCGGTACCATCCTTCTATCGCTAGTGTAACTTCAATGGAACTCTCGAAAAATCAAGCATAAGGCGGTCTAGGAAATGATCAGATGCGGTTTGTAAATAAAAAATCAGAAAGGCATCCAAAGCGGATTCGAACCGATTCGATTTTGAACGGAACTGGTGAAATTTGATGGGCTTCGTACCGTAGTACGAACCCAATCTGCGGATTTTGGTCTACGTTAATATTCTACGAAAAAATGCTTACTAAATTTTACTATAGGTGTCCAGTTCAGCGAACGCTGAATGCTGAATTTGTCTAGCGCTGGGTGGACCGGGCCCGGTCAGAGAAGCTCGTTATACTTAAAAAGGCACACCCCTCTCTTGCGACGAGGCTAAGGTCTCCAGCTCAACAAACGCTCAAACTCGATTGGATGAAGTCAAAGAAGATGTTGAATGGTGTCCTATTCTAAGTGACTTTTCTTGACCAGCTATAATAAACTTAAAAAGGTTTCCAAAAAAATTAGACACTTGCGTACCGTCGAAGTAAATCTATCTTCCTTCCCTCTATCTTGCCATTAATACGAGGGGGCTAACAAAAGTTCTGTGAGTTGCTTGACAGGCAAATTTTTTTTTTTGTTTAATTTTTTAGTTTTCTTTATTATTTTTCATCTGTTCTACATATGTAATCACCATCAATTTCAATACATTTCTTTAACAAAAACATTTTTGTCTATGAAAATTTAAATAACGGCCTCCAGCTCAATAAAAATTGTTCAAAATAAATTGGTATTGGGGCACAAAATAACAAAAACAAAGTAATTAAGGACGAACGCGCCTTCAAGTTAATATTAAAAAAATAGAGCATAACAAAAAATAACAGTCTAAATGGCGACAGAATATTTGCCCTGGACTGTAGTTGGGTAGACTAAATGAAAAAGTGGAAATGGCAACAACAATTTACATGGCTAATTTAGCTCAGTGGGTAAGACCACTAGCTTTGAACGCTGGAGTTGCGAGTTCAAATCCCAGTAAACTTGTTGAAGAAGTTTGATGAGGAGATCTCCGATTGGCTAATTTTTTGTTGTTGTTTGAACACATGAAACAACAATACTCATGCTATTTATGCTATCCATGCACCATGCTAGCTAGTATGCACCGGATCCCGAACACCCCTAATGCCTCGAGAAGCAAAAAATTACTAAAAAAGAAAGTTGCAACAATTTTTAGTTTTTTCAAACTCAATTTTTTATTTTTTATTTTTGTTTGTATTTCACATGGCTCGCTTTGATTTAGAAGAAAGAAAGTATGCACCGGATCGCGAATACCCCTATTGATTCATCCTTTGCAAGACCCAGTAATCAGCGGTTGGGCTGCTGAGTTGGGCGATCGTTCCAAAAGCTGCTATTCAATCGCTTGTTTTGTACGAACAAGGGTTTCATATGCAAATAGATTTTAACAGTTTAGAATTTTTGTGAGAAGAAATTAAAAATATTTGACATTTTCGAGACCAAATAATTTGAAAAAAAAATCAAATCAGCTGATCTACTGATAGTACCTGTTCAATGTGCCTTGATGGCAAATATAATTATAGCAAGAAACATAAAGATAAAAATTATAGAGACGAAGATGTAGATAGAGAAAGTGATAGATATAAAAATAGAGACAAAGATAAAACTGAAGAATGAGATATGTCATGTTATGGTATGTCAAGTTATGCTATGCTATGCTATGTCGTGTATAATGTTATGCTATGTTATTGTATGTTATGTTATACTATGTTATGTTATGATATGTTATGTTGCTCAACGCTTTCATTTCAAGTCAGCACAGCTCAATTCAAATTACTTCAACTCCTATCAGTTCACCTCACTCACCTCACCCAAATGCACCTGATTTCATCTCAACTCAATTCCCCTCACCTCGCTTGAACTCACATCATCTCAACTCGACCCAATTAATGTTATTTCACTTCAGCTCACTTCAACTCACTTTATGTCACCTCAACTCGCCTAACCTCAGCTCAACTCACCTTAACTTATGTAAACTCACCTCACCTCACCACACCCTTAATTTTAGTAGTTGAATTTCAATCGCTAGACGAACACTAGTTAAATTAAACTTCGTAAGATTACTACAAAATATGTATCTACCATTTTAAGATTTTCAGTATCATCAATTTACCAAACTTTTGTTAGCCTCCTCGTCTTGTATGTGATTTATCGAAACGTGCGGCACAGCTGCTCAAGATTATGATTAAGATTAAGATTCAAATTAAGGCTGAGATTAATTTTAAGATCAAAACAGAGGTTGAGACATTAAAACACTGTACAAATATTACATACGAAAATCCTTGTTTTCTCTAAGATCTCCCAACGATATTTGATCACTCTCACTACACATGTTTATGTGTATATGTGGTTCTGTGTGCATCGAATCGCCTGCTTTTGAGTGATATTTTATTTTTCCAATTTCCCGTCTGACATATTGGCGTTAACGAATTTGTTGTTAAGCTTTCTTCAGTTCAACGCCAATAACTGTAGTGTACTGTGGAGGCATTTTGTTGTTGCTTTCTAATGATAGCTTCATAGAAATAACACATTTAAGTCGTGCAATGCCGTAAGCACAAAAAAAAA
>NW_016164753.1:0-229 GCF_001687245.7 Rhagoletis zephyria | reverse complement strand
AAATAAAAAAAAAACAATCGCAAAAAAACAATAACAGCAATCAATATAATCGTTTCAGGTTTTCTATAACCACAAACTGATGATTTTAGTTGCTATAAATACAGCCTGTCAAATGGAAAAGTGCAAAACTATTCGTTGACTTGTTGAGTGGCAAAAATAAAAGATGAAAACAAACAATCAGTGGTGGTGGTGGTGGTGGTGAAGTGCAACAATGTTGTGGAAAATGGAA
>NW_016164752.1:22993-30127 GCF_001687245.7 Rhagoletis zephyria | reverse complement strand
TTTTTGTTACAAAATTTTTTCTAAAATTTTACACATCTTTAAAAAAAAACCATTACCATCTTTACCACATTTTCTATCTGTATATGTACTTTGTATGTATGTTTGTACACCTTCTTCTAACCCCTTTCACAGGCTTGTCAATGTACTTTTTCTATGGACTACCGAATAGTTTAAGACAGTTAAAGAGGCAGCGTAACGGTTGGCAAAAACTGAAATACAGTAACTCATTTTAATGATGTAAATATATAACAATTAGTTTAAGAGCATATGTATATGTGTTTGTATATGAGCAAATCTCACGAGTAGTTTTGTTTTTAGTGTCAATATCTTCTCCCGCCAGAACATAAAATCGCTAAAGCATTCTTCTTGCATTTACTACCCTGCCCGCCTTTAGTTCATACACTTCACACTTTTATTACATAAAATCTTGAAGCAGAAATGTTTCAAAGCGTCTGAAGTAAAGGTGAGCAGGGTAGTATTTCAATCAGTGAAGTTCCAGTTCAATAAAAAATAAATCAAATAATTGAGAAGTTATCGCCTTAAAACGTTTGTCACTCAATAATCACAATTGTTTTTGTTTTTTTAATAGCTTTTGAAAGTTTTTAAAGAGAATGTTCAGATTAGAGGCAAAGAAAGTTGGCGGTGGCATGGTTTTAGTGAAATGTCATAAACTTGTTAAAAGTCAAGTGGTCGGCAACAAAAACGAATGCCACGTGGTATATCTGTGACATTTTAAAAGTGAAAAAGAATTGCATTAATTGAAACAAAAATTTTTTACTTCTTTAGTATGTATATATTTTTTAAACTTTCATTTGAATAAACTTTCGCCCAAAAAGTCGTGTTTGTCGAAAAATGTAACAGCTCGTGAGATTTTCTACATAAATACATATATATGTATACATACATACATAATTAGAAAAGGTGCTGAAAGAAAAAGTGAAATCAAAACTGCAAACTTTTAGACAACGATAAATTAGTGATTAAGAAAGCTATGAAAGCAAATAGCTAGATAATAATAAAGAAACTTTGTATGTGAATGATTTTGCTCTTGAGTTTTAATGGTTTTTTATAACACCGAGCCACAGTAATATTTACACACCAAAAAGAAATCAGTAGATATACTTGCGAAACTAGGGGCCAAAAATTTAGGTGATTTACAAGACATCTAAAGCGTTTTAATATTTTCAAATCGTAAAATGTTTCAACATAAACTAAAGATTAAAATGCTTTTTTGTGAAATATATAATTTGCTCTTATCACACACTACGATTTCCCTAAATTCATTTTAACTGTTATCTTATATTGAAAAGTTGTATGCCTTTAAAACATTCAATGCATTGTGAATTCTCCAATAGAAAAACTGCGCTTTAAGTTTTCTTAAAACGGACTTTGAAACTTCAAGGATATAACTAATTAAAAAAATTATTTTAAAAATTCATTGCAATGTAAAATAACAATATGGGAAATTCAACCTTTTTTTTAGTTTTTTAAAAGCTTTTAAGAGATTTTCTAACTTAGCACGCCGTTTAACTTATAAGGTACAATATTACTTACTCGTAAATCTTCTGCTTTGGAACTATGTAAAACGTGACTTAAATTTTGTATATCTTTAAAGGTCTTTGGAGGACATAGGCAGGACTTGGAATTGGCCCCGATACATTCCAGTTTGTCGATAAATTTAAAAAATACTAAAATCCGATAACTCAACAAAATACCATAACTCTATAAGTTTAAAGAACTCGATGCATTACGATAACTCGATAAATTCCGGTAACTCTACAAATAATGATAATTAAATAAATATCGGTAACTTGATGAATTTCATTTATTTGACAAATTTCGATTATCCCATAAATTTGTATAGCTCGATAACTANTATGTCTTTTGAAAATTGTGTCCTTTGATACCCTTGAATTTATAATATTTAGTTTTGAAAAAATTATACGTTAAGGACCAACATCTTCAAATTTCATCCTTCTAACTTAATTCGTCCCTGTGAAATAACAAAAAAGTATATATTTTTTTAGTGCCACAAAATATTTTTTTTTTATTTGGCGTCCATACTGCTATTCTGCATTGCATTGAACTTTAAAAATAATTCTTTGAATTAATAAATTCGCTAAACTTCAAAGTCCTTAAAAAAATCCTGACTTCAGAGAGAAAAACTAAAAATGCAGCTTTGCTATATTTTGCGCCTAGTTTCGTAAGTATATTGAATGCTTCGTGTATTTTGAAATTTTGCGGTTCTTGTCGCACGGTGTAATCATTAAAAAATAAGTAAACAGTTTTTATTAAAAAATTTTGTTTGTTGATTTGTATTAAAAGCAAAAATTTTACGATAATTAAATATGAATTAATGTCTGAATACGAATTGTGTTTTTTTTTCTCAAAATCTATTCTGTAGCTGAAAAGTTTTGCATCTCAAGACTTAACTAACTCCTGCAGTTTGTGACTCAGGGCGAAAATTAAAAAAAAAAACATAAAATGTAAAGGTCCCTAAGTCATGCAGACTGCGCCACTGGTGCGGGTAAGGGTATTAAAAATAATATCACAACACACTTTACCTGCGCTGCGGCGCTGTCGATTAACATCTGATCAGTTTTAAATACGACATCGGTATCATCTTCTATGAAAGTACTAAATGCATATCGTCACTTTTTATTAAAATATAATAAAATTAGGCAATAGCGAGTATAATTTATTACTAAATCTATTTATTGCATCTTCTCAACCAAAGTTTAGATACAGTTCATCAAGTTATTTCTAAGCAAATAAGCACAAATTTCCATATTTTTTTATCAACTAAAGATTATTTTATAACTAGTTGCATACTAAATATAAAAAAAAAAAACATGTAAACATATTTAAGTTTAGGTTTCTGTCCTCAATAATTTAACAAACTATAGGCTCTTTAATATATACATATGTATGTATGTAAGTAATTATTTGAACAAATCGGCTTCTGAAGGCTTTCTGTCCACTTTCTCAGCTTTCTTTCTACTGCAGCGTGCTCTGTGGTGGTGTGAGTGGCGTCCATGTGCCGCTCGACGTAGTCGGGCTGCGGTTACAGCTGAAGTGGCGGCCACCGATGCACGTTCGTGACTGGGCGGCACAACACTGTCCAGTGTCTCTAACTTTACGGCAACCGATGGCGAGTGGACTTTCAAATTGCTGCATTCCAAAGTGAGAACTGAACTGCCATCGCCGCCGCTGCCGCCTTCACTGCTGGTCTGCTGGGGGGCGACTTATAGATAGCGGCCTGTGGATCTTCGATGTGATTTAGGAACATCGATGGGTTCAAGCGGATGTGAGGTAGTAACTGTTGGTGCATAAGAGAAAGTGATGGAAGGCAGGGTGTGGGGTGTTTGATGGATGGGTGGGGGATATCAATAAAAACTACATTCAATTAAATTAGTTCGAAGTCGGGACAGTAGCATGTTTTCGAGTGTTTCGAATTTCGCTTAGGCAACAGCAACTCTTCCGAAATCGGTATTCGTTCACTTTCAAACAGCAAAACTCGAAACAGATCGAAATTAAAGGAAGTGATTTCCGTTTGCTGTGAACTTACCCCAAATCCGATACCAGCGGTATGTACTCCGGCTGATATCCATATGCTGCGTTCTGATACAATCCATACTCAGCGCCGCCGCCATTGTGCCACGAGGTGCCCGCGTAGCTCAGCGCCGTGGGCGCGTTCAAATACGTTCGTGTACAACTGGTGCGAGGGCGAGGTGGGCGTTGGGTGGTAAACTTGGTGCGTTGGTGGTGCACCATAGGACTGTGTGGGCGTGCTGGTCTGATACATATCAGCTGCATGTGCCGCTGCTGCCGCCGCTGACTGTGCGACATTGTATTGATGCGACGGGTGTGGTGTGAGGTGGTGAATGGTATAGCCTGGCGATGGACTGGTGTAATTCGGCGATCCACCATTTGTCGGCGATGGAGAGTTGTGTGCAGCTGCAAAATATAGAAAAGAATATTAATCACACATTTCATACACGCTACTATGCATGACTCACAAATCGCACGACCAGCGCCGCTTCCGCTGCCGCTGTTGCTGCTTTGGTTTACATTCACCGGCACTGCTGTCGGCGGAACGGCACTAACTGCTGCCGGCGAACTCCAATAACCGCCGTTGCCTTGCCAGCCACCCGCGTATGAGAACATCGATGAACTCGGCTCCACCGGCATGAAGCTGGACTGTGTATAGGAACTGGAAAACCCTGAAAAGGAGCCAACTGGATTTGCGGAGCTGGTCATGCCTACATTGCTGCCGCTAACGCCCAAGTTTGTGGTATGTGCGGATTGTAGGCTTGTCGGAGTGTGTGGCGCTGAAGGTGGCTGCTGCGGTGGCGAAGCGCTGCCAGTGCTGCCGTTCATCACGCCAGAATTACCAGGTCCTGGAGAGCTCGACCCAGGAGTGGTTGGAGTCAAACGCGGTCGTGCATAAGGTGAAGCGCGTGCACTATGTGCAGACATGCTGCGACTGCTGAGCGTACGTCCATAGCGGTCACAACCCATGCCTAGGGGAGAATTCGATACCGCCAAGCTTGGTGGCGGTGGTGGAGGCGCTTGTGCAACGCTGGTGTAATGGGTCGGCGGTGGTATTAGCCATCCGTAGGGTGCCTCATGAGAATACAGCGTATCGGGACGCTCCTTTGTGCAATAGGGTGTGTTTTCATTAGAAATGGCGCTATCTTAACAAAAAGTAGCAACAGAAAATTACCTTTGCATCCAGAAAGGCTTTCGCAAATGGATTGTATTTGATCTTTAACGATGTGACCTCCTCGTTTTGATAGGCCGTTACAGCAATGAATTGTGGTCTCTGGAAATGTATAGGTAACCACATGGCGCTGCTCTGAACCCACACGCACCAAATGCACGCGCGGCTCGTACTTGTGCAGCGAGTTCAGCATAATCTGGCCATTGCCGTTCGTCTTGTTGGTCAGTTTCACCTTCGCAAAAGAAATCGGCTCCTTCATCCAGTGTGCCCGAAGTTCGGTGATTCCGGGTGCACGTAAAAGGGTTCGCAGGAGGTACTTCCGCCTTGCCACCGGGCACCTGAAGAAAATCCGCATGGCACTGCGTTAATTATGATTTGACGCGCATACATTTAAGAAAGCCAAACTCACCCACTCGCCGTTAACGTACTTCCAACGATGTGAATCCACCTGCACGAACTCCAGCAGTACTGTATACATGGCGGCTGGGTCCAGACCGGAAGTGCTAATCTTAACCACTGGAAACATGCGTCTGTTAAGATGAAAATAAATAAATGACGCATTAGTGAGAATTGCGACATTAAACATGTTTGTGTCCACCTTCTAACATACACGCCGATTTTACAGCTGATTTGTGCTGAAGGCGAAAAGCGCTTGTTTACAAGTACAATGAAACCAGATTTATTTTTAGACTATCTGCTTGTAAAAGCGTGAAGAAAAACATCACACCCCATGCAAAGCGCGCTGGCTATTAATTATGACTATCGTAAAACTATTTTTGTTTTGTCCAACACATAAAAAATGTTCTAATTACAAAACAAAACACCAAACGAACAATAGAAACATCATTGCCAATTACGACGCGGCTTTATGGGGACGCCATAAGTCTGTGTAACGGGTGCACACTGTTGACATTGAAAAACAGTTTAAATGTGCTGCAAAGCCAGTGGTAAACAACTCATCCCATTTAGCACAATATATTTGCACACGCGAAGTGCTGAGGCACACAAATGATACCCTGTCCTTTCCAAGCCCTCCACCCATTTCTTCTTCGTACTCACCTGCCATTCTTCGTGACGATCATTTCGTTGGTAAGATTCTGAAAGCGTAGCCATAATTCACGGTCATCCAGGCTGACGTGCAGATTTCGCTCCATGCCGGGGCTGCGATTTGTCGCCAACGGCGCCCCAAGATGATTTATGCTGCTGCCCATGCCATGAATAAGACCGCCGCCGCCGCCGCTAATACCGCTGCCACCCGTAGCGACGCTGTGATGTGTGTGCTGTGCGTGTGGTGAATGTGCGCTCGACGAATGGCTGCCATTGTTGTTGTTGGTGGCGCTGTGGTGTGATAGGCCAACGCTACTGGTATTGTCACCATTTACATTCGTCAAATTGTTGTTGTTGTGGTTGTTGGTGTTGTTGTTATTCGATGTTGTGCCACTCATGCCAGCCGGATCGACGGCGGACAAAATGTGCGAGGTGGTCATGGCGTCTGTTGGAATGAAAAGCAAAGTTGTTTATAAAAGTTACAAAGCCATTTTTGTTAGACATAAGAAAGTAAATTTGTATAGACCGCACTGTTAAGAAAACCAATAGACCTTTTCTAAATACAATTCTAAGTTATGATTAGTAGGAGGAAAAACTGCCATAAAAAACCTTTTTCAATGAATTGGGTTTTTGGCTGTCCAGGTTGGGTCCCAGAAACCTGTGATTGATTGAATATGGAGTGAAAAGGGAGTCAAAGTGTTTTTCTTTTTATTATCTTGTTTTTCTTTTCTTTGTATCTAGTCTGTAAAGCTTATCATATGTTATCATGGAAACGCGTAAATACCTCATAACCGCGTAAACCTGTAAATTTTCTTGAAGAAATAAATATACAAGCATTTTCTTCTTGAGAGCTGCCAGCTAATTTAAGAAATTTTAATAAAAGAAAATTTCNGGGAATGAAAAAAAAAGTTGTTTATAAAAGTTACAAAGCCATTTTTGTTAGACATAAGCAAGAAAATTTGTATAGACCGCACTGCTGAAATACCAGGCAGCCCATAGCACTAAGTTAAGGAAACCAATAGACCTTTTCTAAATACAATTCAAAGTTATAATTAGTAGGAGGAAAAACTGTCATAAAAAACCATTTTCAATGAATTGGGTTTTTGGCTGTCCAGGTTGGGTCCCAGAAACGTGTGATTGCTTGAATATGGAGTGAAAAGGGAGTCAAAGTGTTTTTCTTTTTATTATCTTGTTTTCCTTTTCTTTGTATCTAGTCTGTAAAGCTTATCATTATGTTATCATGGAAACGCGTAAATACCTCATAACCGCGTAAACCTGTAAATTTTCTTGAAGAAATAAATATACAAGCATTTTTTTCTTGAGAGCTGCCAGCTAATTTAAGAAATTTTAATAAAAGAAAATTT
>NW_016164752.1:15283-22893 GCF_001687245.7 Rhagoletis zephyria | reverse complement strand
TTCAAATTCAAATTTGCAAAAATTTTGCAATACTCGAATTCGCATCTCTTCGATGCAAAAGCAAAACGCAAGCGCAAGAATGTAAGTATACCTGCATACATACATACATAGTCGTGTGCGTACGTTGTACACGTGTAGCACGCTTGCTACCCCAGCTGAAATGCATTGAAATTCAAGATTATGCGTATAGCAGCAGTACGATTGCCAAGCATATGAAATAGCTGCCGCTCAGCCAGACATTTAATTGATCACACACACACACACACACACAAACACATGCTCGTTTTAACAAGCATTGCAATGTGGTTACAAATTGCATTGAACGCAACGACGAATGCTTGCATTCAATATGCCAATCGTGATCGCCCGCTCCTCTACGCTATCGCCACTTCAACCGGCTACGCGTATTTTCAGTTACAGTAACAAGCAAAGCCGCACCACCGACAACATCATAGAGCCAACGATAGAGCCGCTTTATGTGTGCTCCTGTCGCCGCAATGCCCAAAGTTTCCTCAGCGTCATATATATATATGTACATACATAGGCCTCATTGCTGTCATTCTCCATAATTAATGTTACACAGTAGCAATGCTTGTGCCATAGCTTTGGGCTTCAGGCTGCATGCCACCCAGTAATCGCAATGCCAACCAGTTGGGGCGCTTACCACTGGTTTCATCGTCAGCGCTGTATTTAATGCTACATTTACAACAACTTGAATGGTGGTGTATTAACGACAACAGCACACGGCACAGGTACGGCGCATAGTGGTTTTCAAGGGGAGGTACATAAGTCAATTTTTTATAGGTATTCAGATTTTTGTTTTTTAGTTACTCTATAGGAACGCTAAAATGACAAATAAAAATCGCCGAGGACCGTTTTTCTAGATCAAGTCATTTTCCCACGATATTTTCCTTTTAAGTTTTAAATTTAATTAAGTGTGAAAAAAAATTCAAATTTTCCATGGAAAATGTTACTCACATGCCATGTACGAGTATGCGTATGAGTAACATCCTTTCCTGCTTTCGTTTCATTCGAAAAAATCATTACGCTTTTTCATTTATTTTTCTTTTTATTAGTTACTCGCCGATTTTCTTCGTCAGCAGCTTACTTTTTGTAACAGATCAGGCTTTAATACAAATAAAAATGATTTACGAAAAATCTTTTGAGATTTTAATATTTTCCTTGTTAAAATTACAAATGAAAATATCTTGGAAAACTGATCTGATCTAGAAAAAAAAAAAAGAATACAGATTCGAAATGTACGACTGAAAGTTAAGAAGTTTAAGTTAAATTCCGTTCCAAAACTTGCGGTTTTCCCTGCAGTGTTATTACATGTTGGATGGTTCCGTGCGCAGAAGTTCACGGCGTAGAAGCCAGAAGTGTTTCTTTTACGTGCGGTTCAAATCGTAGCTCACAACGTCCTGAAATTTATTTCTACGTATTCCATCAATAATCCGTAAAATCCCTTATTTTGATGAAGACCACATGTGCTTAGGATTTGAGGCTATGTACCTTGAATATTCGGGCCCTTAATGAGGACGGTGCCCCTGCCCGATTGGTTGATATGCTCGTAAGGATAAAAGCTGACATCACCGCCATACAAGAAATGTGATGGATGGGGCAAGGCGAGGTAAGCGTGAAGCCTTGCGAAGTCTACTACGGTTGCCACGTAAAGGAGAGCAAATTCGGTGTTGGATTAGTGGTGGATGGGATACTCCGTCGCTCATCTGCGCCCATTCCCCGCGGGAAGGGAAGGACGAGGCGTCCATGGATTTTTTCTATGCACTTGGGGCCCACATAAGAGCGCTGCCCCCGAGGCGTTATCAAAATCGTGTTTGCCGATTTTAATGCCAAGGTGAGCAAGGAAGGGACCTTTGGCGCCACCATCGGGGAAATCAGCCTCCACGTCGAAACTTCCGACAACAGACTGAGGCTGATCGACTTCTCCGGGGCCCGAAACATCGCAGTATGCAGTACCTGGTTCAAGCATAAAAAGATCTATCAAGCTACGTGGCAGTCTCCAGATCGAAAAACAAGAAACCAAATCGATCGTGTTATAATAGACGGAAGGCATGCTTCAAGCGTTTTAGACGTACGTACACTCCGAGGGCCAAACATCGAATCGGACCACTATCTTGCTACAGCCAAGATACGCACCCGCCTCTGTGCAGCAAAGCTTACCGTCGAAAAGTTGCAGTCCCAACAGAGGGAAAATTTATTCGCCAATCGACTCGCACACCTGGTCTCTGAGATCACTCTTCAACACCCCGTTATACGCGAGCAGTGTATTAAGTACAGTTACCGAAGAAGTAGTAGAATTTTAGCAAGACCGATAGAAGAACTGGTACAATGAGGAGTGTCAAAAAGCTGCAGAAAAAAGAAATGCACGCTGCGATCGGGCGCAACGCGAGCCATGTGGGGCCGTGGGGCATTTCTGTTTATTGAACTAATTTTCATTAAAAAAGAAACCTAATTATACGTTTTACAATATACGTTAACTGACAACATTATGTCTTAGCATTGATGTTATATATCTTCCAGCTGTGGTAAACTGCGTTTTTATCGGGTTTATGTATTTTAAGGCTTTTTTGAGGTTAGGTTTGCATGTTTTGGTATTCGTTGAAACCGAGTCCGCCCATTTTTTTTTTGTACGCACTTAAATTATTATTACAAACATGTGACCTAAATTTCAAAGTCAAACATCCATCGACGCGCTTTTTATGGCGTTTTTGAGGTTAGGATTGTATTGGAGGTATGCTTTAAAATAAATCAATTAATCCCTTTTTTTTCAAAAAATATATGCGGCTGTACCACTGTGCTTCGCCAAAATGTAATAAATATTGTGTGCGGCCTACTAAAGAACTATTTATATACTACTTACATATTTCGAGATTATCGCTGAATGTAGTACATATAGCTCAGCTGCCAGGCCGCCAGCTCCAGCAGCTTGATTGTTTATCAGCGTGCGAATAATATTCGGACCTCGTCACAATCACGCAATGGGACATCGATTCCATAATAATCGACTGGGAACTCGAGCCCATCTCCTCCACTGTTCTCAGTGCCGCTAATATTTAGTAATGTGGGAAAGTGTTCCCTCGATAATTTAAGTACCTCCTACACATCGCTTACTACATCGCCGTGATGGAAACTTTCCATAAATCACTTTACTTTGCGATAAATTAAGTAAAATACCGCCGTATTGCAAAAGGTGGATCGAAGCGCTCCACACTAGTTTGAGAAGCCGCAACATCTTTGGGTGGATTTTAGAGATACAGATCTGCTTCGATTTCCTCCTGGGTTACATCGCATTAACGATGTTACTGTCAAAGCAAGCGTCCGCGGCGGCGAGCCAATTTAATGGTGTCAAGGTGTACACACATATAGTGTATATGTATGCGATGTAGGTGGTGGTTAATTTCACCCACTTGATGTTGGAAAGTACGCCACCCATGTGACAGGCAACACAAATTACGTGTGGAATTCTCACAACTAGCAGGTGCTAAAGATTTTGTGTAGCCAACATACAAACTTGAATGTCAAGTTGTCAATTAAGTTTGCGTTTCAATGCACACGCGGATTACTGATTAAAGCGAGGTTTATACAGAAATGGTGAACAGATAAACGTTTCTTTTTTTTTTTTGTTGCAACGGTGAAATGAAAATACTGCGAAGGATTTTTAGTTTCATTAAGGCACCCGTTTTTGAGAAATTCGTCAGTGAAAAGCATCCGCATCTTCTTTATTTTTGAGCTAAACTTGATGTCAATAAGCAGTAAAACTTTAAGGCAAGTATAAGACTTGCGAAGCGCAGCATTGAAAACGTTTGTGTGAACTAGGTATAACCATCAATTTTTTGTTCATTCACTCTACTCCTCTATAACCAAAAATTTTCAGTAGAACACCCTAATAAATCCACAGCACAACACTCGTTTCATTTAATGCCTGCAATTAGTATGAGTAAGCACATCAGCATCAGCCAATTTATGTTTCCATCAGCAGCAGCTGTGAATGCAATTAATTTTGTATACTGAGTGCTATATTTAATAGTTGGACTGCCATTACATTTTCACAGGAATTTTAACAAACTCATAATTTTATTATTTGCAATAGAAAATCGCAATAAATCCAAATTCGTGAAAATAACAAACGGGCCTGAAAACAATTACAACAACAGCATCAGAACACAAATTAAAGCAGCAAAACAAATTTAAAAAATTTTCGGAAAAACAAACCCAATTAAAATAATCAATTCGTTTTGCAGCCCACGACTACACCCACCTGCTTAACGCTTGGCTCCAATGACGTTGTACTACAGTTGTTTTGAATTTTAATTCTTGTCAGAACTTTAAAATGAGATACAGAATGAACTTTAACTTAACTTTATCAGGAGCCATTCTCCCACTCCAGTTCTACCATCCCCTCCCAACACAAGGACAAATATAACTCAAACACTCAGTGTGTATCGTCCTTGACTCACAACTTCCCTAAGTCACACTAAGTACTTCCAAGTTGCCAAATCATTTTTTTTTGCCTTAGCTGTTGTTGTGGTTGTTGTTGCTAGGCATTTCATTGTAGCCTAAGAATTCGTGATAGCCCCACAAATGGCCATGTTAAAATTGCAAATTACACTCGTTTACAAACGAAATAAAAGCACTGCCTAACATTGACAAAATTCTTGCAAACAACAACAGCAACAACAACATAACGTAAATCTCGCAACAACAAACAATGGCGTAATGAACCAAAAGCAAAGTGAAAATTACCATGTCAGCTGAAAGCACTTGAATGTACGAGAAGAGCAAGAGGCAAGGAAAGCGCTGAAAGAAATGGAAAAGCATTGCGTTGTCAATCAGCTTAGTTGGTGTTACACCGTATGTTTTTGTTGTTGCAAGACAGGCTAATTAGATTCACCTCTGCACTAGATTTTTTTTTTTTGCACTGAACTGAAGTGAATTAGCATCTAGCTAAGTAAACGCCAGTCAAAAGAAAGGACCTTGGATAAGTCCTGGCTCTGAAGCAATGAGACACAGCTGACGAATCGTATGCCTACAAATTGCTTTGGCTACGTTTGTCTGTATGTTTGCACTCAGCACACAGGCCGACTTTGTATATAGATGCTGCAGAGAAAAGCAAATGAGTTGAATGGAATAGAATGGAACTGTGGAATTCGTAGAATTGTAGTAATGATAATGGCCAGGCAAAGGAGCGATGACAGATGGCAAGCAATAAAACTCTGTCGCACTCGGCGGAGCTCAGGTGAATTGTTAAGATCCGCCATAGGCATACACACGCCTTTGTTATGCGTTTACAAGGCAAATACAAATGTGCGGATACACAAACACACACAATATATATGTACATATGTATGCCAGTACGTAGCCTGCTGGGAGATATATGGCGCAACCAAGTCATAATTCACAATCAACATAAGTCATGCGAATTAATAAAGCGGAAGGGATGTTGTGTAATTTTTGTCAGAGCTGCATAATTTACTGCTGAATTATGGTGGATTCAAAGAAAAGCGCAGACCATTTTGTCTTGTGGGATACTGGCCCAACAACTCTTACTTATAGTTAGTCGCTTTTTGTGACAAAATATATACATATTTCTTACCAAGAGCATATTCAAATATGTAAGCATATGACTTGTATCTAATTTAAAATACGAGCATTTTAGACATACTTAAATAGTTGGAGATGAATATAATATTTTTATTAAATTTTTAATGCCACTAGCTTGGTTTAATTTTGCACCGTAACTCTTGGCGCTTGAAATTGGCCATGCATATGAAGCAAAAAAATATTATCAAATATAAGAAATGTGGAAAAAGTTACTGTTGTAGAGAGAGCGAAAACTTTGGAATAACATCAAGTGAATCACTTGAAGTGACTTGATTTAATGCACTTGCTGCATTCAAATTTGTTTGCCACATAAAATTATTAAAATATAATAAATACTAAGTACACAAGTATTTATTACTTAAAATACTTTACACGAAAGAATTGAATTTAGTTACATATATAAAGTGAATTACATATTTCAATTGTTTTTTAATAAAATAACGGATTTATCTCCCATTTTGGTGGAGCTTGTTTCCTTGTTAGCTTTGTAAAAAGATTGGATTTTTAGGTGTATGCAGTGAAGACCCAATCGGAGCGCATTTTCCGATCTCCCTTATTTAAAAAATATCATTGTTGCCCACACTAAAACGTTTACTGCTACATATACCATATATGTACACGTATTTTTTAAACAAGCCATCCTGCAGAAAACTTATTTAATATGCAAAGGCCAGAAAAGACATTTGCATGTAAATTAGAGGGCTGCATGAATTCATTCAAACTTCTAGCCAAACAGAGTACAGTAGATTTGAATATGTTACTTCACATACAAAACACTCAGCGTTTGGAATTTTGTAAGTTATGAATATACCTTTTGTTTTATATTTTCTACCTTCAAATGGAAGAATGTGAATGAATGAATAGAAAACATTCAAATCATTCAAACTCATTTCGGTAAAAGTTTTTTTCTACAAACAAGTTTTTCGTATATAATAGGAGCGCAGCAATACATACATACATATATATGTATGCTTGTACATATGTGCATAGAAAAAATATTTTTGGATATTCATACAAAAAATTGTCATTTATTTCAATTCAATTTATTTTCACTTTGTTTGATTATTGTAATGTCGACACAAATACCAGAACAGCTATTCACTCAAATTCAAAAAAATTTTAAGCCAAAATCATTAATTCGTTTTGTATATGAATAATCCATAAGCCGTTTTGAATGCATTCATGCAGCCCTCTAATGTAAATTTAAAAATTGTATGGCTCACTTTATTTCAAATGTTTTTTCTTTTGTTTTGAAAAATTATAAAAATTAAATTGAGCGAAAACAGAAAGCAAAGCCAAATAAAATTAAAAAAATCAACATTGAACTGCGTCAAAATGAAAACGAGTTTCGATGTGAAGAAAAACTCTTTGGGAAGACAAAACCTGTAATTGTTGTACCATGTTGTGTCACCATATGAAAAAAAATCCATTGAGTAAAAACTGCCTATAATTTGAGAAACTAAAATTCCATTTTTACAAGTTTTATTGGTACACTCGAAATTTATTCTAAAATTATTATTATATAAAAAAAATAATATATGTATATGTGCATAAGGAATACTGTGTAAATCTGCCACGCGAATATTTAATTACTTTTAAATAATATGACTTTTAAGTTAAGGCGTGCGAGTAAACGTGTTAGATGACTGCATATGGTGCATTGGGGCGTATACGTTACATACGCAACTACGGATATATGAGCACGTGTAGTTACTTTAACTTTAAGCTGAATGCACCTACAGTCTTTTTCGAATTTCGCATACTTTCCAAATATGACTTAATACTGACAAAGAGAGGCATTGATTTATTTATTTATTTAATAGTAGTTATAGTGTAGTAAATATGTATATAGCAATTTTCTTACAGGCAATTACAATTAACAAAGAAAATTTGTTCTTAATAACTAGTTAAATAAATTCATTCAATCCAGAGAAATTAAAACGAATATATGCAAATTGCTTCAGCACCTCGCGTCTACTACTATACAA
>NW_016164752.1:0-15258 GCF_001687245.7 Rhagoletis zephyria | reverse complement strand
GTCGCACTCGGCGGAGCTCAGGTGAATTGTTAAGATCCGCCATAGGCATACACACGCCTTTGTTATGCGTTTACAAGGCAAATACAATATACAATACAATATATATGTACATATGTATGCAGGTATGTACGTAGCCTGCTGGGAGATATATGGCGCAACCAAGTCATAATTCACAATCAACATAAGTCATGCGAATTAATAAAGCGGATGGGATGTTGTGTAATTTTTGTCAGAGCTGCATAATTTACTGCTGAATTATGGTGGATTCAAAGAAAAGCGCAGACCATTTTGTCTTGTGGGAAACTGGCCCATCAACTCTTACTTATAGTTAGTCGCTTTTTGTGACAAAAGATATACATATTTATTACCAGGAGCATACTCAAATATGTAAGCACATGACTAAACTTGTATCTAATTTGAAAAACGAGCATTTTAGACATAAATAGTTGGAGATGAATATAATATTTTTATTAAATTTTTAATGCCACTAGCTTGGTTTAATTTTGCACTCTTGCCGCTTGAAATTGGTCAAGCATATGAAGCAAAAAAATATTATCAAATAGAACGAAAATTGGAATAACCAGTGAATCACTTGAAGTGACTTGATTTAATGCACTTGCTGCATACAAATTTGACTGCCACATAAAATTATTAAAATATAATAAATACTAAGTACACAAGCATTTATTACTTAAAATACTTTCCAACAAAGGAATGAATTTAGTTATATGAAGTGAATTACATATTTCAATTTTTTTTAATAAAACAACGGATTTATCTCCCATTTTGGCGGAGGTTGTAGTTTTCTTTGTAAGCTTTGTAAAAAGATTGGATTTTTAGGTTTATGCAGTGAAGACCCAATCGGAGTGCATTTTCCGATCTGCCTTATTGAAAAAATATCATTGTTGCCCACACTAAAACGTTTATTGCTAGGGAAAAGGGATATTTCCATACCCCATATACCATATATGTACACGTATTTTTTAAACAAACCATCTTGCAGAAAACTTATTTAATTTGCAAAGGCCAGAAAAGACATGTAAATTTAAAATTTATAAATAAAATTAAAAGAATCAACATTGAACTGCGTCAAAATGAAAATAAGGGAGCGCGAATTTTGATGTGAAGCAAAACTCTCTGGGAAGACAAAACCTGTAATTGTTGTACCATGGTGTGTCACAATATGAAAAAAAATTCCATTGAGTAAAAATTGCCTATAATTCGAGAAACTAGAATTCCATTTTCACAAGTTTTATTTGTACACTCGAAATTCATTCTAAAATTATTATATATGTATATAAAGAAAGTAATATATGTATATGTGCATAAGGAATACTGTGGAAATCTGCTACGCCAATATTTAATTACTTTTAAATAATTAGGGTACTCACAGTTCTATATTATCTACTGTGTTAAGTTTGCCACCTGGTAACTTTAAAACATTTTACCATGTGGTAACTTTGTTTGTTGTTGGTTCCCATACTAATTAGAGATAACACTGTTGGTCGAAATTACTCGACTATGTTTCATGTTTTTGTTTTGTGTTAAACTGGCATCTCTGATCAGCTAATTGTTCGCGCTAAGAATAAAAGGAAAGTGAAGTAGAAAAACATAAGGTGGGGGCAATTTGAAAGAATTTTAAATATATATCTGACTATATTTGTTAAAATACATGTGTGAAGGGCTGCTCACAGTTTGAGTTAAAGTTGCCGCTTTTTAACTATAAAAGTAAACTGTGAATACCCTAAATATGACTTTTAAGTTAAGGCGTGCGAGTAAACGTTTTAGATGACTGCGTATGGTGCATTGGGGCGTATACGTTACATACGCAACTACGGGTATATGAGCACGTATAGTTACTTTCACTTTTTTTTTCATATGTCTTTTTCAAATTTTCATTTAAATACAATTTCGCGTTGGAATTTTATTCTTTATACAAATGCATTTTCTAAGATACGCGTGCCTCCATTTTCGACCAAAAACAGATTTTTGTCGAAAAATTTAACAACTCGTGAGATCTGCTCATATAAGCAAAATGAACTGAATGCGCCTACAGTCTTTTTCGAATTTCGCATACTTTCCAAATATGACTTAATACTGACAAAGAGAGGCATTAATTTATTTATTTATTTAATAAGTTATAGTAAAGCAAATGTGTATATAGCAATTTTCTTACAGGAAATTACAATGAACAAAGAAAATTTGTACTTAATAACTAGTTAAATAAATTCATTCAATCCAGGGAAACCTCGCGTCTACTACTATACAATGCTTTTATGTTTGCGAGCACACTTAGTTATAAGACAAAAGTTTTTAGCGCTGTCTACGCATGTTTAACTATGTATTATACACTTGGAAATTAAGTAGTACCCATTTTACTTACCGGAAGAAAGGCTTAATTTATCCCATTATGCAATTATAGTAAGTCTGCGCAACTTAGATAACAGTTATTTAAAAGTTCACACAAGCAAGCAAACAAGGGGAGCTCCTATTTTAAATATTTTGAATTATTCCTAGATACTCTTCTACGCCTAATTATCTTTGCTAATTTTTCACTACTTACCCAAAATCCTTGGTGAATTATAATATCAGAGAAAATATGTAATTAATGACCGCTTGGTGTATAACCATAAAAAAGCAAATTTAGTACGTTTCTTTCCATAACCTTGTAATTTGGTATTATCGGAAGTGAAATCTGTAGATATATCTATGCATGTACTTACATCATTTTTATCAAACAAAGTCTAAGTAGTCCAATTAGAGCGTAATATACATCTTTTGTGCATTTACTTCTTCTACAAACATACTCATTACCCTCGTACTAAACATTTAACAAAATGGAAAAACTTTGTAGACGCGACCACAAACTTTCTGCTAGAATTTTTCCAGCTCAAAATTAAACAGAAAATGTTTACAATTGCTCAGATGCCAAACAAAAGATATCAGGTGCCCTTCAAACTTTGGAGCCGCGACGGTTATGAAATTTTTTGTTTGCATGAGCGCAAGTGCAGGACACGAGAGTAAACGGCGAACTTCAAAGGACAATAGCCCTGCCTCACAACTTTGCACCTCCATACGTGGTGCAGCTTAAAAGAAATGAATGTTGGGTAATGACACTGAATGGAGCAGCGCGCAGATTGCTGGTGGCAGTGATATAGGCACAAGTGTATTTCCAATGCCCTGGCTTAGTATGACGTCGAAAGCGGGCTTAATTCCAACACTGAGGTTGGGCTCATAGACTCTCGAATCTTTACTAATGGCTTCTAAACTGACACTAAGTCATCGTAGAAAAGGGAAATGAGCGTCAGTTTTCTGTTGAGGAAAGTGGCTCGGTATCCCACGCCTCTAAATTTTTTTTGATTTCGAAAAAAAAAAATTGGGGCATACTTTTTTTTTTATATAGAACAATCCTAGGGGGTGAGAGCATTACAATTTTGACTTTGCTGTTTTTGGACCACCCTAATCTACATGCATACATACATACGAGGACCATTTAATTTCATTTAAAAAAAAATTGCGTGTCCTCCATTTCCGCTGTAGCGTATGTAGTGAATATTTTTAGGCGCAATATTTAACTTCTTCTGGCGAGGCGACATCTACCTCTAGACTCTAATTATATGTCTTTGATATGATACCTACCGACGCGGTTGATGTCTAGACTAGGTTGTATAGAAACTTTGTTAAAATACCTTTGCCATAAAAGGTGTCTGGACATACAACATTATAAGTTGATAAAAGCAGTATCGACTTCTGCGCCACCTATTGGGCAAAAGATTTGTGGATTTATTGCTTTTCATGATATTAAGTAATATGCACTTCAAATGTGAAGCATATCGGAGCGGAGTTTTCAAATATCTTCAACATCTTTGCCACCTAGCCGATTAATTCAACTTTCATATTGCATTATCATCGGGTTCTGAGCTAATTTTGAAGCTTCAAGTCTCCAGTTCTTTGGGAAGTTGGTTATAAATTTATTGTAAGAGTTTATTACACACAGGTGAAACATAATAAAAGCTGGTAAAATAGCCAGAGCGCGTCCCTATTTGTTTTGCCGCCACCGTACATATATATATTTACGTGTACTATAAGCATTTATGCACGACCGCTAGCAATTAAATACCACAACAACCGCAAAGCGCCAAAAACGCAAAAAACATTTCAAACGTGTTAGCGGCAAGTGTGAAAATTTGTTTGAAAATGTTTGTTAACGATACAGTTGTGGTTAAATCGTTATGCTTACGTCATATGTACGTGGCATGCAACCACTCAACAGATGCAAGCATGGAGGTTACACTTGTGTATACTTATATTCATGTATTTACACACATACATGCATATGAGTCCGTGTCTCTATTTAGCAGTTATCCTTGACGTCCACCACGGCGTATGCGCAACAATCAACGGTCGGTCGAGCCGCAACGAGCGCTTTATGATTTGCATAATGTACTTTTTGGTGTGCAAAACTCTTTGTTTAGTAGTGAAAATAACGCGAGTAATAAAAGCAGCATAATATTTGTGGCTCTTTTAAATAAATATCAACAACAACAACAACAACAACAAAAACCAAAACAATGCAGAGCAAAAATAGGAAAATGAACGAGCGTAATATTTATGGAGCCATGATGAAGTAAGAAATTTGAATAATTTCGAATGCGACGGATAAAAACCACTCGCCAAGCGCCGCAACGCTCACGTCTCTTCTTCTCCAGAGTAGTCTAACATTCTGTTATTCATACGCTGGCATTTCCGACTCTACCATCTTTCCTGCTACTCTAACTCATCCTTAACTTTTTTTTTTTTTTTTTTTTTATATTTATTTACATATATTACCACTTCATTCTTTTAAGCATACTTGTTAGCATGTTATTGTTGTGTTTTTCTGGTTAGCGCTCAATATAAGTGGGCTGCTGCAGCAATGTGGTTTATATGTAGGTGCATATATGTATGTAGAGCATCGTTGCGGCAATGCCGCACAAGCGTAAGTAAGTATTTGCATACACGCCCAGTAATGTTCAAATTTGTAAAGCAAAAATATGAAATTTTCAGCAAAATGAGTAAATGTTTTTGCCACAGCAGTGTTGCAGAACGCATATAGGGTGTGTGGCGCTCAAAATTGCAGGCTATACATAATTTGAGTACAGACGTAGCGACAAATAGTGAATAAGGAGTGGCGGAGCGGCAAAACGACGACGATGGGCAATCAAGAAACCTTGAAAATTTAACTAAGCAAGATGCGAAGCAGCGAACGTAAGTAGAAGAGCAACAGCTTATAAAAAAAAGTACTCGAAAGCAAGCGCATTCGAAGCGTTTCGCTTATTCAATGCAAATATCAGCGTAAACATTTTTGGCAACGTAAAACACAAACGATGCCAGGTATAAAAGCGCGCCGTTGAGTTGAATTTTAATCAAAATGAAATGTGATGCACAAAAATTCCTTAAATTGTGGTATTCTGCCCAAATTTTCCAACAATTGTGTTTGTAAACTCTGCCAAACAATCTAAAATTTTAATTTTTCTGCGTAAACAAAGCGAGTTTTTAAGTAGCGGCGCACACGCGCACATAAATATTCACACATAATTTACGCCGAAACACATTGAAAACTTTACGAAAGAAGATGCAAAACTGCTAAATTAACCACATCGTTGCATATGCACAGGCGCTTGAACCCGAACTCGCGCTTGCCCTGAATTCACCTGTCGACGATGGCGACGCCTGGCTTTCAGCATCAGCTAATTATGCTAATGTAACAGGCGCACTCGCATGCACACATAGCATGCACGCTCACGCTCTAAACCACCAAACCGCCATGTTGTTGTTACCACCACGATTTTTGTTGTTATTTTGCTGCTGTTGTGGAGGCCTTGCCACAAATGCGCTGCGCGAGTAAATTGCCTGCATTTTCCAGAGTGGAACTCGAATTTTGGCATAAAAGCCTAACAATTTAATGCATTGCAACAAGTATGTGAATGCACATTAGGGTAGTTCGAAAATAAATGCGGGGCGTGGGCATTTAAAATGTTAAGCTCTTTCCCCTATTCGGTTTCAAATGGAAAGAAGAATACCCAACTTTTTTGTTAAAAAAAATTATATTTAGAACTGCGTCAAAGCCCACGAAAATTTCCATGTATTTTATATGGGGAAAAACACTTTTTGGTAGAAATGCAATGGGAAGTCTTCTGAAGAGGAACAGAATTTTCCGTTTGAAAAATATTGATATATGGATGATATTCTGATATTGATGATGTTCTACAAAAACGTGTTTTTTCTCCACGTAAAATACATGGAAAACTTCATGAGTTTTGCAGCATTTCTAAATATCATTTTTCAACAAAAGACTACGGGAATTTTTCATAAAGATAACTCCTAGCGGTGAGAGCTTAACATTTAAAATTTTTATTTTTGTTTTACCACCCTAATGTGCATACATGCGTATTTATGTACATTCATATATGTATGCATGTATGCAGCTTGACATCCCCAAAAACCGCGCTGAGCCCTCCTTTGTAGGGATGTTCAAAAAAGACCTGTGTTAATTAGAACCGGTTTTTTTAAATTTGGTTAATCATCTTTTTCAATCTTTTTTTAATTAAGATGATAACCTTTTTTTCTTTTAAACCGAAAAACGAAATTTCGGTTTTTACATTCCCCAGCAGTGCAATAAAATTATTTTGTATATCTTCAAGAAAAGGTTTAAATTTTATGGCGTACCAAAAACTTCAATTTTTTTTTACTGATCTTCGACTGTTAAGAAGAGCCAACAGCGATTCACAACTATTAAAAATTATGGCGCCTACGCACAAATTAAAAAAGTTTTTGTTTCTGAAATAAAGTTTGCTTTTGTATAAATATGTCAAATCGTTTTTAATATGTCTTATTTTTGGACACGAAGTTGTTAAATAAAATAAAGTACAAATAATTATTTTAATTGATTTGCGATGCACATCAGCTAACCTGCTAAATACTTAAAAAAAAAAAATCAGAAACAGAAAAAAATAATTTTCTCTCCTCTTAAATATAATAAGTATACAAAGTGAAAGGGGGATTAAATTTAGTGCTATATTGTTTTAGTTTTGTGTTTTTTTTTTGTTTTCCCGGTAAACCGAAAAGATCGGGTTTTTAACCCAGTTTTTCGATGGATTAAAACTGAATAAGAACCCCGATTAATCGAAAACCGATTTTTAGGAAACGGTGCCCATCTCTACTCCATTGCTGGCACATTTACTTTTTTCCAAGTTGCATACAATAGAAATTTGCCAAAAAGAGCTTTTTATTTAGAATTTCCTGTACAATATTTTGCATACATATAGCTTACATGCACACCACCAATACAAGCAAGGAAGTAGCCTGTTTACACAAGTCTAGCATTAGAGATGACTTTGCCACAACAGCCACATCAACGGCGCGCGCAGCTGGTTAAATGCAACAGCAAAAAGTACAAAATGTGTTCGAATGGGCGGCCAAGTGTGCCGCTGCAGCAGTTTTAGGAGCAGCTAATTTGCTATTGGGAATATGCACAAAAGCCACATCGCCACATTGCTACCGCCGCCCACGCCGCGTCTAATGCAAGCAGCTACACAATGTGGTGCTAAAACATAGCGTAAATTGCATTCAGCGAGCACCGAGGCCGCGCCCAATTCAATATTTGCTGGCGATAAATTTGAAAAGTTTCAAAGTAGGCAAGTGGAAAATTCAATTACAAAGAGAATCGAAAATTTAGCAACTCCAACAGCTGTATCATTAGTGATATTTTTTTTTTTTTTGAGACTATAAAAATGGTGCTTTAGTAAGAATAGAAGCTAGTTTTTGTATTTCAAAGAGAGCTTTTTCATAATTATTAAGTTGCCATCGATAAAAATAATCATATGGCATTAGTTGAGAAAAGTGTGTGAAGTTAAGATTATATTTGTTTGGCTTATCATTTTCTACGATTATTATCAACCATTAAATTTTTGCGTTTTACCTACCCAAAAGTTTTTGGTAGACTTTAGTATTTGTTTCGCCTATAGACGTTGCACGAACAGATTTAAAGGTAGATGTTATTGCAGCTTCTTCATTATAGAATTGTACTCAGAGTTTGGGAGTACCTATCGAGGAGCAACCACTATTAGAATATACTTTTCCATCATTTGAACCACACCTACCTCCTACTGCGCTTAAGTAAAATTTTTAAACATAACCTACCTTTAGTAATATTAATTTTAAGACGAGGTTTAGGGAAAATACTTTATAATCGGTGGCTTACACTTGCACATCAGTTAAATTCTATTCAGATTGTAAAAGTTGCTGAATGTCTTCCGCTTTAGTTCCCGAGCCCCCGCAACCTGGTTAAACAGGTATCACTTGCATTAAAAAAAAACAACAAAACAGTCAGTGTAAGATTAAGCTGCACTTGCAGGTCTTTAAGTTTTGTCCCAAAAAAAATTAGAATATTTATGAGGGGCTAGCCATCAGACCAGCGCTTCATATGAAAGTAAGGGAGAGAGGGGTTTGGGGCCAATTTCAGATGAGCCTTTCAAGTGCCGATTGATGACTAAAAAATATTCATGTTCAGCTCAAATATTTGAACTATATTTAAGTACCCGATTACAGCTATTTAAATATGCAAAATTCAACCCTGGTTTTGGACACGAATTCAGAATTAACTTAAATGCCATTTTTTTTTTATCTTAATATGGCCCTTAGTCTGTGGTTATTACTTAATTCACTTCGATTTATACAGAGACGCCAATATTTTAATATTTCTGTTCTCATTTTTCAGATTCTAGTTGAGTTTGGGAGCCAGAGTCAATATAAGAAATTAATTTTGTACCCTGGAATTCAGCTCTTATATAGCTCACAGGTTGGTTTAAGTGGTAGCCACATATGACAGCGACTCGCCTAGACAATTAGCAGATTGTTCTTTGTGATACCACATTTTGAACAACACCCAAAACTTTAGCGTTTCGAGTCGATTATGTATTTACGAACTCGGCTGATTCTGGGCAACAGAGCCTCACAAACGCTGGGCAGCTAGTTAGGGAAGGTAGTGTTGAGGTGATTTCACCACGTCATCTTCCGATTGGACAGTGACCCTTTAAAACCCCCACCAAAGGCGGGAGCTGTGGCTTTGTAAGCGTGAGGAGTGCGCTCAACCGTTCCGTTTCCACCTTCGGTCAGAAGGACCTTGAAATCGCGCATGTCCTTGGTTTCGAACAGCACTCGCTGAGCAGACATGAGACCGATATATCCAAGACTGTACCACATGTGATCAATGGTACACCCAGCCAGAGGTTACCAATTAGTTTCCCGGAGTTTAATAGCTGTTCGCACTGCGCACCAATTAAAGCAGCAAGTTCGTCCAGCAACTTAAGTACTGCCGCCGGCAGGACATTATCAAAAGCCCCCTCGACATCAAGAAAAGGTCCTATAGCTAAATCTTTATGAGTTAAAGCTTCTTCTGTCCACCTCAAAATTGTGTATAGGACAGTTTCTACCGACCTCACTTTACAATAAAAATGATAAGCTCTTTATAGGCAATCTCTAGGAATCCCGCTCCTTATGTCTACGTCAAGCAGCCCCTCTAACCTTGTAGGTGGAAACGATGAGAGACTGATTGGCCTGAAGTGCTTGTGGTAACAGGAGAGCTCTTACCGGCCTTCGGGATGAACCCAACGTTGACACACCTTAATCCCGTGTCTTTCGCAGCTCACTTAGATAGGAGCTAGCCAACGGCACGACAGCTCCACAGTTTTTGCAGCTGCGCAGGCCATCGGCTTCTAGAGATTTGAAGGGTTTGAAGGAATTTATCATCCAAATCAGGCGACGGTCATCTATAAGGTCAGAAAGAAGGATTGGAAGGAAAGCGAGCATTAGGGGGCAAACTCAATGACTCCTCTCTACTCATAGTCCAGTGTCCCAGTGTTACATAAATATTTCTAGACTTAGACGAAGCGACTTGCAACGTCTCGAAGCAAGCTTCATTAGATCGTTATTCATTGGTCGTAAATTTCTCTTTTGTTCTATGTAAGACCTTTACTGAGAAGCCAGCATAAGCCAGCCTAAACCTAAAGACTAAAAAGAATTTTTAATAAAATACTTGTGGTTTTTATAATTCCTCGATGATTCAGGGCTAATTTCGAACTGAGATTCTTCTTATTTTCGTTTTCATAAATTTTGGAATTGTATGCTTTAACAACAGATGTACTTATAATAATAACTAGTCCGGGCCTTATAATAAACCAACGAAAATATCAACCTGCGTTGAGTTGAAATTAGTATCTTTTATTCATTTTCCATTAAGTATTTTATCGCGTTTCACGTTTAGTTATTTGCTAAATATTTTCTAAATACTCAAACGCTGCAGGTGTGCGTTTTGCCTGTATTGTCGACCACAAAATCACAGCAACAAATATGGTAATAAATCGTATTTACTACATCACCAGCATGGTCAACAGCAACAGCTAGTGCAATAAAATACGATAATCGTAACGGCTTAATTGGTATAGCAAACGTTAGCTAACTACGAGTATAATTCCGCCGCAAATGCCATTAGCAAATTTTACGTTTAGTGTCTGCCAGCCGCCATGCCAACAACGCTACTCACCCCCCGCCCCACTCGTATTAGCCTCAAGTGCCTTAACCATAGGTGAATATGAAAATGATAAAAAGGCCAAAATAACCACAGCCGAAAATTCGAATAACTCGCTTGGTTGGTGAAAACTGCAAAACCAGGTTAGGACATGAGCCAATTGTGTAAGTATGCATGCACGTGCATGCACATAATTGCCTCATATCCTAACCATAACTGTTCATAGGTTGTACCAACCAATTACCCCATTAGCGCTTTCATGTATGTACATACTCGTGTTTGCACAATACTAACAACAATCATTGCCAATAAGAGAAGCACACCTAACTAAATGGCTGGAATATAAAAACGTAATTATTGACCACAGCTTCACCAATAATAATAATCGATATTTGACCAGTTAATTGATTTCAAATTTACGCTAATTTTAATTTAACTGGGTGATTAATTTATAAAAATTGTTAGAAAAAAATGTTGAAATAAACGACAATAAACAACACATCTGGCGCTATATCACCACACATTTGATCCAATTTTTTATGAAAAATAGCAGTTAAATAAATACAAGCACAAAAATACAGTTACCGCAGAATTATTTAAAAACGCTTTAATTAGACATCGTTAATAGACAAGTGATTGGCAAGTGATTGGCAGAGGTGCTTTTGGACATTTCAAATTCGATCGCTGATATATGTATGTACATACATATGAGCCATTCTTCGTGAACTGAAGCCCCATCTCTCCAAACTTGATTCAGGTAACCTAAATCGGTTAAATTCTTGAAAATGCAGTAAAAATATTTATCTTTAAATAATGAGTGAGGTTTCGAGCGAATTCAATAAATTTTTTAAAAAATTTCCGCCACATTAGATTAAAAAAAAAATTGAAAGTCGTCATTTAAAAGTAAACATCTCTATCAAATTTTCAAGAATATAACTGATTTTATTACCTGAATAAATCATACATTTATCAGCAATTTTGAATTTTAAAAATTTATAGTCAGATTTGTAATTAGTGACCCCAAAAACCCTCGGGTGGCAGGTTTCGCGCGAATTCAATATTTTTTTGAAAATTTGTCCGTCATATTGAAATCTTACGAGATTTCAAAATACGCCACTCATCTTTTAAAAGTAAGCATTCTTACCAAATTTTCAAGAATGTAACCGATTTTTTTGACTTAACCAACTTGGATAGTTGACAAAGGGTGCCTCATATATAGTATATGTATCAGAGACGGTAATCATTATGAGTAAAATAGTTTAAATCAGCATTTAATAATTATTTTATGATTTTTATTTTTTCGCTCAGAGATAATCCCCCTTTTTGAGTTTTGTTTTTCCACTCAAAAATAATGATTATTTATAAAATTTTGGCCTGAAAAGTTTAGGACGTATTCCCTTTATTAGGGTATCGCTACTTCTGGAAAGGAAGGAATTACAGTAGGACGTACGAACACAAATACGTGAGTATAGTTAAAATTATTTTACGACGATTATAACTTGCTGATTTTTTTTTGGTTAAAAATAAAAAAAATAATGATTATTTTCCGTCCCTGATATGTATTATTTGCTTTTTAAGGCAAAAAATAAAAGGTATAACTTTTATAGTATGAAATAGCTGAAACTTTTCAAATATACCAGATAAGTCGCAAAAAGTCATCTTAAGTCTAATAAGATATCGAAAAGCACTAAACAATTCCAATATGTTGACAAAAATCGGATAAAAATCCAAATAAAGTCCAACAATATCTGAAAATGAAAATAAAATTATATTAAAAAGAAAAAAAAATATTACAAAAAGAAAGAAACTTAATAAGTTATCAAAAATTAAATGAAGTTAAAAAATATTTTTCTTTAAAAAAAAAAAAATAATTATTCAAAGAACATGAAATCAATAAAAGAACAAAATTACTTTTGAAAGGAAAAAAATAGAGTTTTTCAAAATTAGATGAAATTAAAAAAATATTTTTTTTTAACAATAAAATCTACAAATTAAAAAAGTTGAATTAAAAAACCATACATAATAGTAATATACATAGTTTATAAAAATTAAAATTAAATTCTAAAAATTAAAAGCAAATTATATTAGAAATAAAAAAAAAATTAGAAAAAGAAGAAACTAAGTTTCTACATATTAAATGACATTAAACAAAATTTTTTTTCTTCTTAAAACAATGGAACCTAACAATTAGAAAAAAAATAAGTTTAAAAAAAAATTCCGCTTCCCAGTACTTTGCTCACGCGGCCAATACGACTATTGCAGCAGCGCAAGCAAAATGATAACCTCCTCCTACCATTTGGCACATGCTGAAGTGCATTTTCAAAAGAGCTCTTCACCATGAAAGTTGGCAAGGGAGCCAGAATAAACAAAATCTTTCAAAGTATCGTGCCTACTGTCTTTCAATTTTCCTACAAAAGACTTGTAGCTATCTTAGCCAGAATTGCCCTCTGAGATTTGGTTTCTTGCTTTTCATTGTATTGAATATTACCACGATAATGTGCCTGTTTGAAAAAGAGTCTGCATCCCTGACTGGTATATGAAATATCGCTACGGCATCAATCACACTAACTAACCTATGATTATGATTTAGACGATCATTCGAATTAGTCCGGCAACATCAGTGCTTATCAAATATGATAAAGGCTCAGATCTATTGAGGTATCATACAACACATGACTTGGTAATAGTAACATTAAATATTTTGTAATATTATTTACTAATTCTAGTCTTGGGAGAAAGATATTTAGCTGACTCTTTTCCCAGTGAGTATTGGAGAATCTTCGAATTACCCTGACACCCACTTTCAAGTTTAACTTGTGCGTCTTTCATCGCTAATTCGTGTTGTAGAAATTCAACTTCTAAGAGAAACTGAATCATAAAGCCCTGAAACTCGAGCACAGAATATCTATCGCTTCAAAAGATCAGAAATGAGATCTCCTAGAATATCACTTCATTGTATAAACTACAAGTAATGCTCCTCACCAATGCATTACACCATTAATAGTTCCGACTGGCTGGTGAAATCACACCCAGTTACCCAACATTGAGACTGGTGAAGGATTTTTTGCAGTTGTTTAATTAAATTCCACAAAATTTAACGTCTGTTGCAACACTTTGTGCCACAGCCATACTCCTTCACATGCATACCCTTACGGTCTCCTGCGTATTTTTCGCTAACCGCAACCGGATCGCCATCTCCATTACTGCATGCAGCTGCCTTTTTGCTTCATTTACGCTTGCACAACGATGTAAATTTTTCGCACTTTAATTTATATTAGCACACTTAATTTAAACACATTAATTGCGCACTAAAACTGTCAGATGCAAATGGACCGCTTCACGTCCACCCTTCTCTGCTCCGCTGCTCGCGTTACACAAATCTCACCTTTCGCACAACACTTCAAACTCAATCGACTGCTGCCACTGCAAACGTTCGTTGGATGTGAGAATCCGTTAAGCTTTACTAGATTTACTCACTTTACCGTCTTTGCCACAAGTTGTTGCAAATTGTCAAATGTCACCAAAATATGTCACTGGAATTTCAAGTCCCTGCTGACTTTACGAGCTGAGCTGATAGTAAATTTTTTGGGGAATTTTAATTGTGCGGAGAAATGCTGTGGTGATGAAATAAGTGTTCATAAAATTCAGTTGGAATGAAAGGGAAATGAAAGCGTTGAATACTGAATTTGTGAAATTTAAAGGATTTTATGAGTCTTAATTAGGAAAGCAAATTAACCAATAAGCGTCACAAGTCTGCGTTGTAAAGAGAGCAATAACGAACTAGGGGGAAGCGTTATTCAAAGAAGAAATCATTTAATCGAGTTACATAAGTGTTAAAGAAAGGAATTTGAAAAGAAAAGAGAGAAAATTCAGTAGATAGTGATAATTATATTTGCACTTTGATTAAGGAAGAAGCAGTTTTTAAGGTAATTAAGGCGAATCGAGTTATAAAAAAAAATTGTATCCGTTAAATGCATTCAGAATAAATGAAATTTAAATACTTCGTTGGAAAATATGCAATTTTACCAAAAGTATACAAGCGAAATATTCTTTTTTTTTGCCTCCTTTCAAATATCACAATTTTTGGCAACTGTTGACAACATTTGCGGCAAATTCATAATAAATGCCTTACATTTATTTGGATGTGTGTATAAATGGAGTACATATTTTGCAAATGCTATTTGAACTGAAGTGCCAAGAACTGAAAGATTAGCTCAATATAATCAAATATTTAATGGAAATATTTTGTTGCAAAATTCACATAAATTGCAAAAATTCCTGAAATTCACAAAATGAAAATGAATTGTGTTGTTATTCGTTCACACATTTAAATATGTATATACACCCAACAAGCATTTCAGTAAACGTTTTTAAAAATAACTTAAATTAAGTTTGCTATAATAAGCGTTAAAAGTTTTTTCAAATAAACCTTTAATAAGTTTTGAGAGCGAATGTTTATAAATAACTTAAACTTATAAATGAAATGTAAATGCCAACGACATGAAGTAGTAAATATTAAATTTTTTCAATCGTAAGAGACGTGTTTACGTTTTTTAAAATATATTATTAAAAGAAAAAATTAAATAAAACCGATGTGGTAAAAAAAGTCCAATCCATGACCCGCGCTAATCGGTGGAGCATGCGAGTCTTCAAATGATGAGTTCCCCTTATCCTTTCTTAGTTTAACATTC
>NW_016164750.1:28417-30157 GCF_001687245.7 Rhagoletis zephyria | reverse complement strand
TTGCAAGACTCAGAGAATACCCCTAATGTATTCTTGTGTCTTCGGCTTAATGTATAGGGGAAATTGTCACCTTTGGTGGTCTTTTTTTGACATAACTCGAACACCACTAGTCCGATTTTGCTCAAACAAATTTAAAAAAAATAAAAATTACAATTCCTTTAATCTGTTCATATAACGTTTTTCTATATAATCAACAGTTTTGCCGGTAAAAATAAATGTATGAAGAAAAAAAATATTTTTTGCCTAAAATATTAAATTTTTTTAAAACTGTTGATTATATAGACAAACGTTATATGAACAGATTAAAGGAATTATAATTTTTAATTTTTTTAAATTTGTTTGAGCAAAATCGGACTAGTGGTTCTCGAGTTATGTCAAAAAAAGACCACCAAAGGTGACAATTTCCCCTATATGATAGTTATATATATATCTCGATTCCTAGACGTGACCCAGCGAAACGCCGGGACACGTATAACTTGTTTTTGACCGATATAACATTTCCCGTTGGTTTCATCCCATCCCGATTTTGGAACTTTATTATACTAGAACTTAATGGGCTACAGAACTGCATACTAAAAAAAAATTTTAAAATTTGTAAATTTGTTATACATATCGCACCCTAAATAAAAAACCGGCACAACTCAAAATTTGTCAAAATAAATTTTTTTCCATAAAACAGTTCACAGACCGTATACCCAACGTCCGCGAAAATTTCTTCTTCATCACTATCTTCTTTAACTGGAAAAATACTACTAAAACTTTTTAATTTTGCTTGCGTCGATTGCGCAGCATCAACAGTTTTTTGCCTCTCTGAACATTAGGATTTTTTGAGCTGTGACGGTTTTTGCTTTAGTGTGCGATATATTAATTTTACTCAACTTCGGTGTGAAAAAAATTCATAACTCAAATTATTGTAGAGTGCACCACACACTTAAATATGCGCAATACTCAGAGCTACCATTGTGATTTTTTTAATTTTTTTTTGAGATGGCATATTTTCAAAAACTAATTTTTTTTATCAAAAAATGTTTATGTGTAAAAATTTTTCAACAAAAAATTTTTTTTTTAATATTTCTTTTCATAGAGAATTTTGACGTATGTATGTTAATTTTTTTAAATTTTTTCTTCGCCCCGTTCTCGAGACATTTGGAAAACTATCAAATCGATTTGTTTTGTGCTGTAAAGTTTTTAAAAATGTATTAATTAAGCTCAAATTTCATATTTATTTATTATTTATGTTTATGCGTCAACCCTAAAAATTTTAAACAAATCAAACACAAGAAGTGTGAACCCCTTTCGTTTTGGTATGGAACGCTCCATATACATAACTTTTCGATAGCCCTGATAGTTTCGGAGAAATTAATTAATCATTTCTGACACCTCTTGCTTTCGATGCAAGCACTCTACTTACTCAAGTGTACGTGGCGTATGAGTAACACTCTTTTCTGCTCATATTTCATACAAAAAATCCTTGCGCATTTTCATTTGACCAATCATTACTTTCTTATTTATCCATAGATTTTCTTCATTGCTAGCTTAATTTTTTTCTAAGGGAACAGGCTTTAACACAAGTGCAAAACATTTGCACAGAAACTGTTATTTTTTTAATTATTTTCCCTGTTAAAATTTGAATTTTTCCCATTTTTTCATAAAAAAAAACAAAAAATCTGGAATGATTAATTAATTTCTCAGAAACTATCAGGGCCATCGATAAGTGATGTATATTGTCATATTGTTAAG